>NC_082639.1:66481742-66784772 GCF_028023285.1 Balaenoptera ricei | reverse complement strand
TCAAAGTAATATGATCATTCCCTATTGCATTGCAGCTTCCTCACTGTTCACACTATCTTAGACTTCCCTGTCTCCAATCCACTTGTGTACTATTGCCTGAGTGTTCCTTCTAAAATGCCAATTCATCTCTACCTAACGCCTCTCACGGGCTTCCCTCACATCTACGCTATGACATGTAAATTCTTTGTCTAGTGACCCATCATCAACCACAGTGAAGTCTCCACACCTTATGACTGTTTTCCAACTGAGGCTGCTGACCACCCACGATGTTTGTTAAAATATAGCTCCCTGGGCTCCACCCAGATGTACTAAATCAGGATCTCTGCAGAGGAACCCAGAGGTTAAGAAACTCAACCCAACCATCCATCCACATTTGATCTGGCTACCATTACATGGGGGGTCTCTTTTAATTGCAATTTCAATGGAATGAGGTTGGGCCCCAGCCCTCACATATACCTCCCTATCAACAGCAGCAGCAGCAGCAAGGATTTAACAAAGCTCCTAGTGAGGCAAATAGCCAAAGACAGTTTAGCCCTTTTCTCCAGCACTGTGTCTTCCAGCTGAACCAGAGATATAATTCACGGCAGCAAACCTGCAACTGCAACTCTTGACAGATTAATTCTATAACAAAAATCAGTCATGGCACTTGTTGCCAGCATACATAATATTTTGAGCTTCCTGTCTAGCACCACCGAGAAGCAGACCTCCTTGACCTTGACTACATTAAATGAATGCACTGACACATTAATGCAATGAGCTGATCATGCGCGTGCCGTCATCCAGGTCTGCATAATGGTGATCAGCCTTGAGCTCTTGTTTCCTGTGGCACCTCCTAACCCAACCAAATTGCCATCCTTACAAGCAGAAAGAATGTCTCTTCTGGCTGAAAATAGTAGTTATAGCAACATCCTGAGAAGGTCTTAGTTTTTGACTGGTCACCTCAGGCGATATGGCAGCTGATTTGCCTGCTAGTTTTTCCCTGAGCAAATATAAGCCAGCCAAGGGGGAAAAAAAAAGCTCACACTGGAAATCCCAGTTTGACTACAGATAAAATATACTCTTGTTCAGAAAACACCCTTGTTCACTCCTAGGGCCAAAGAGGCTAAACGGGAAAGGAAACATGGGTAGGCGGCTGGCCGTCTGAGCGCATCACCTTCTAAGGAGGCAAATGCAAAGGCTGGAGCGTGGGGTGACAAGGTGGGTGGAGTGGAGGGAGGGAAAATAAGTTCATTAAGATTATAGCAGTTCCCTTTTCTCCACACCCTCTCCAGCATTTATTGTTTGTAGATTTTTTGATGATGGCCATTCTGACTGGTGTGAGGTGATACCTCATTGTAGTTTTGATTTGCATTTCTCTAATGATTAGTGATGTTGAGCATCCTTTCATGTGTTTGTTGCCAATCTGTATATCTTCTTTGGATAAATGTCTATTTAGGTCTTCTGCCCATTTCTGGATTGGATTGTTCGTTTTTTTGATACTGAGCTGCATGAGCTACTTGTATATTTTGGAGATTAATCCTTTGTCAGTTGCTTTGTTTGCAAATATTTTCTCCCATTCTGAGGGTTGTCTTTTTGTCTTGTTTATGGTTTCCCTTGCTGTGCAAAAGCTTTTAAGTTACAATAGCCAGGACATGGAAGCAACCTAAGTGTCCATCGACAGATGAATGGATAAAGAAGATGTGGCACATATATACAATGGAATATTACTCCGCCATAAAAAGAAATGAAATTGAGTTATTTGTAGTGAGGTGGATGGACCTGGAGACTGCTATACAGAGTGAAGTAAGTCAGAAAGAGAAAATAATACCGTATGCTAACACATTTATGTGGAATCTAGAAAAAAAATGGTTCTGAAGAACCTAGGGTTAGGACAGGAATAAAGATGCAGATGTAGAGAATGGACTTGAGGACACGGGGAAGGGGAAGGGTAAGCTGGGATGAAGTGAGAGAGTGGCATGGACATATATACACTACCAAATGTAAAATAGATAGCTAGTGGGAAGCACCCACATAGCACAGGGAGATCAGCTCGGTGCTTTGTGACCACCTAGAGGAGTGGGATAGAGAGGGTGGAAGGGAGACACAAGAGGGAGGAGATATGGGGATACATGTAGATGTATAGCTGATTCACTTTGTTATACAGCAGAAACTAACACACCATTGTAAAGCAATTATACTCCAGTAAAGATGTTAAAATAAATAAATAAATAAAAATAAAAGTAAAACTCAAACTGGGAAAAAAAAAAAATTAGAACAGTTGACTGACTAGATTATACCTGACAATGTGAATTGCACTGGGGGCAGTAGAACCCTCAGAAAAGCTATCAACTCTCCAACTGCATTGCTCATCATAGTGTGGTCAAGATGGGTGAAGACTTTTGCTGTCGATGTCATCAGAGAGACAAAGCTTCTAAGTAGCCTAGAGTGAACTTCACTGGAAGTATTTTCCCAGAAACCAGGATGACTCTCCCCGATTTGCCCCAGTTGGTCATTTACAGATAAAGCAAGTGATATTTGGGCTCCTCCGGAAGTAGAGCTGGTGTGGCCACCATTGCCAGCAACCCATACCTGTAGAGAAGCCTATGTCCTGTGTGGAACCAGGAGCAACCCTGCATGATTATTTCAATTAGACAAAGATGGCTAAAGGACACACCTGGACTTCAATACCTTTGTGCCACATAGAGATGTCTCATTTTCAAAGCTCTTAATTTACTGTTTTATAAAATGATTCTGTGGCAAAAGGAAAGAGCTAATTAAGAATTTCATTAACTGACAGATATAACAAAGCACACAGTGGCGGTGAAAAAAAATCAGCATTGGGAAACATCTGTCCCACTCGAATGCTGAGAATTTCACAGCCTAGGACAGCATGTGCAGATGGAGGTTTTTAAAAATTGAAATAGAGGAATCTTCAAATAGCATGTTATAAAAATACCTACACGGAATAAATTCCAGGTAAAGTTTGCTCTTCAAACCTGTACATAGAATTTACCATTCTTAGAAATGATAGTACACCCTCTGTACTAAGGAAATCATGTTCACGTTGGCAGTGATTTAATGAATACAAGGAAATTATACTGGAATTTACAGTGTTTTGTCTCTCTCATGCTCAAGACTTTCCAAAGTGTCTTACTAATAAGCAATTAAAATATGAGGGACCAGGGATGGGCAATGGTAAAATGTCTGCTCTTCCCCCAGTAGCTTACAAATTGCCTAGAATATCTCTTTGGTTGCTGGAGGAATGTTGATTGCTGATGTCATAGCTGTCCCTGCAGTTGTTTGAACAGGCAGTGAGATCTGGGATTCTCTCTAGTTAGTGGAATTTAAGAAAAAACTCCACTTGTAGCCTCTTCCATGGTTACTGTAGTAAACCAGTATGAACATAAGGCCATGCATTTATCCTGAAAATGCGCTTCCCAAAGACAGCCACTAAAGCACATCAACAAATAAAAGCTCTCAGCTTAATTATTTTTAATATAAAATTAATAGGTGACTAGTACAGAAACACAGAAAATACAGACAAGCAAAAAGAGGAAATAAAATCAATTTATAACCTCACCCCAGGGAGAGTTAATAGGCACAATGCCTGGTGCATAGTAGGCACTTCAGAAATACTGGTTAGATAAATATTTCCTCCCACTCTTCTCTAATGGAAATATATGCATTGCTTAAAGAACAGTTGGATAATATAGTAACTATTTCTCTGAAAGCCCTGATTGTAAAAATTTTACCACTAGATCATAAATAGCTTTCCAAGTCATTAAATATTCTAACTGTTTACATAACTACTTGGTATTACCTTTGGGGACACATTTAGAGTAAAAATTAGACAACATTTAGTATCATCTGCCCATTCTTTCATCCACTCAATAAATATATATATTTTTAAAATTTTAAATTCAATTTTATTTATATTTTTTATACAACAGATCCTTACTAGTCATCAATTTTATACACATCAGTGTATACATGTGAATCCCAATTGCCCAATTTATTACACCACCCCCCTCAACCCCCACCACTTTTTCCCCTTGGTGTCCATACGTTTGTTCTCTACATCTGTGTCTCAATTTCTGCCCTGCAAACCGGTTCATCTGTACCATTTTTCTAGGTTCCATATATATGCGTTAATATACGATATTTGTTTTTCTCTTTCTGACTTACTTCACTCTGTATGTCAGTCTCTAGATCCATCCACGTCTCTACAAATGACCCAATTTCATTCCTTCTTATGGCTGAGTAATATTCCATTGTATATATGTACCACATCTTCTTTATCCATTCGTCTGTTGATGGTATTTAGGTTGCTTCCATGACCTGGCTATTGTAAATAGTGCTGAAATGAACATTGGGGTGCATGTGTCTTTTTGAATTATGGTTTTTTCTGGGTATATGCCCAGTAGTGGGATTGCTGGATCATACGGTAATTTTATTTTTAGTTTTTGAAGGAGCCTCCATACTGTTCTCCATAGTGGCTGTATCAATTTACATTCCCACCAACAGTGCAAGAGGGTTCCCTTTTCTCCACACCCTCTCCAGAATTTGTTGTCTGTAGACTTTCTGATGATACCCTTTCTAACGGGTGTGAGGTGATACCTCATTGTAGTTTCGATTTCCATTTCTCTAATAATTAGTGACATTGAGCAGCTTTTCATGTGCTTCTTGGCCATCTGTATGTCTTCTTTGAAGAAATGTCTATTTAGGTCTTCTGCCCATTTTTGGATTGGGTTGTTTGTTTTTTTAATATTGAGCTGCATGAGCTGTTTATATATTTTGGAGATTAATCCTTTGTCCGTTGATTCATTTGCAAATATTTTCTCCCATTCTGAGGGTTGTCTTTTCATCTTGTTTATGGTTTCCTTTGCTGTGCAAAAGCTTTTAAGTTTCATTAGGTCTCATTTGTTTATCTTTCTTTTTATTTCCATTTCTGTAGAAGGTGGGTCAAAACGGATCTTGTTGTGATTTATGTCATAGAGTGTTCTGCCTATGTTTTCCTCTAAGAGTTTTATAGTGTCTAGCCTTACATTTGGGTCTCTAATCCATTTTGAGTTTATTTTTGTGTATGGTGTTAGGGAGTGTTCTAATTTCATTCTTTTACATGTAGCTGTCCAGTTTTCCCAGCACCACTTATTGAAGAGACTGTCTTTTCTCCATTGTATATCCTTGCCTCCTTTGTCATAGATTAGTTGACCATAAGTGCGTGGGTTTATCTCTGGGCTTTCTATCTTCTTCCATTGATCTATGTTTCTGTTTTTGTGCCAGTACCATATTGTCTTGATTACTGTAGCTTTGTAGTTTAGTCTGAAGACAGGGAGTCTGATTCCTCCAGCTCCGTTTTTTTCCCTCAAGACTGCTTTGGCTATATGGGATCCTTTGTATCTCCATACAAATTTTAAGATCTTTTGTTCTAGTTCTGTAAAAAATGCCATTGGTAGTTTGATAGGAATTGCATTGACTCTGTAGATTGTTTTGGGTAGTATAGTCATTTTCACAATATTGATTCTTCCAATCCAAGAACATGGTATATTTCTCCATCTGTTGATATCATCTTTAATTTCTTTCATCAGTGTCTTATAGTTTTCTGCATACAGGTCTTTTGTCTCCTTAGGTAGGTTTATTCCTAGGTATTTTATTCTTTTTGTTGCAATGGTAAATGGGAGTGTTCCCTTAATTTCTCTTTCAGATTTTTCATACTTAGTGTATAGGAATGCAAGAGATTTCTGTGCATTAATTTTGTATCCTGCTACTTTACCAAATTCATTGATTTGCTCTAGTAGTTTTCTGGTAGCATCTTTAGGATTCTCTATGTATAGTGTCATGTCATCTGCAAACAGTGACAGTTTTACTTCTTCTTTTACAATTTGTATTCCTTTTATTTCTTTTTCTTCTCTGATTGCCATGGCTAGGACTTCCAAAACTATGTTGAATAATAGTGGTGAGAGTGGACATCCTTGTCTTGTTCCTGATCTTAGAGGAAAGGCTTTCAGTTTTCCACCATTGAGAATGATGTTTGCTGTGGGTTTGTCATATATGGCTTTTATTATGTTGAGGTATGTTCCCTCTATGCCCACTTTCTGGAGAGGTTTTATCATAAATGGGTGTTGAATTTTGTCAAAAGCTTTTTCTGCATCTATTGAGATGATCATATGGTTCTTATTCTTCAATTTGTTAATATGGTTTATCACAGTGATTGATTTACGTATATTGAAGAATCCTTGCATCCCCAGGATAAATCCTACTTGATCATGGTATATGATCCTTTTAATGTGTTGTTGGGTTCTGTTTGCTAGTATTTTGTTGAGGATTTTTGCATCTATATTCATCAGAGATATTGGTCTGTAATTTTCTTTTTTTGTATGATCTTTGTCTGGTTTTGGTATCAGGGTGATGGTGGCCTCAGAGAATGAGTTTGGGAGTGTTCCTTCCTCCGTACTTTTTTGGAAGAGTTTGAGAAGGATGGGTGTTATCTCTTCTCTAAATGTTTGATAGAATTCACCTGTGAAGCCATCTGGTCCTGGACTTTTGTTTGTTGGAAGATTTTTTATCACAGTTTCAATTTCATTACTTGTAATTGGTCTGTTCATATTTTCTATTTCTTCCTGGTTCAATCTTGGAAGGTTATACCTTTCTAAGAATTTCTCCATTTCTTCCAAGTTGTCCTTTTTATTGGCATAGATTTGCTTGTAGTAGTCTCTTAGGATGCTTTGTATTTCTGCAGTGTCTGTTATAACTTCTCCTTTTTCATTTCTAATTTTATTGATTTGAGTCCTCTCCCTCTTTTTCTTGATGAGTCTGGCTAATGGTTTATCAATTTTGTTTATCTTCTCAAAGAACCAGCTTTTAGTTTTATTGATCTTTGCTATTGTTTTCTTTGTTTCTATTTCATTTATTTCTGCTCTGACCTTTATGATTTCTTTCCTTCTGCTAACTTTGGGTTTTGTTTGTTCTTTCTCTAGTTCCTTTAGGTGTAAGTTTAGATTGTTTATTTGAGATTTTTCTTGTTTCTTGAGGTAGGCTTGTATAGCTATAAGCTTCCCTCTTGGAACTGCTTTTGCTGCAGCCCATAGGTTTTGGATTGTCGTGTTTTCATTGTCATTTGTCTCTAGGTATTTTTTGATTTCCTCTTTGATTTCTTCAGTGATCTCTTGGTTAGTTGGTAACGTATTGTTTAGCCTCCATGTGTTTGTGTTTTTTACGTTTTTTCCCCTGTAATTCATTTCTAATCTCATAGCATTGTCATCAGAAAAGATGCTTGATATGATTTTAATTTTCTTAAATTTACTGTGCCTTGATTTGTGACCCAAGATGTGACCTATCCTGGAGAATGTTCCATGTGCATTTGAGAAGAAAATGTAATCTGCTGTTTTTGGATGGAATGTCCTATAAATATCAGTTAAATCTATCTGGTCTATTGTGTCATTTAAAGCTTCTGTTTCCTTTTTAATTTTCATTTTGGATGATATGTCCATTGGTGTAAGTGAGGTGTTAAAGTCCCCCACTATTATTGTGTTACTGTCAGTTTCTTCTTTTAGAACTGTTAGCAGTTGCTTTATGTATTGTGGTGCTCCTATGTTGGGTGCATATATATTTATAATTGTTATATCTTCTTCTTGGATTGATCCCTTGATCATTATGTAGTGTCCTTCCTTGTCTCTTGTAACATTCTTTATTTTAAAGTCTTTTTTATCTGATATGGGTATTGCTACTCTAGCTTTCTTATGATTTCCATTTGCATGGAACATCTTTTTCCGGCCCCTCACTTTCAGTCTGTAGGGGTCCCCAGGTCTGAAGTGGGTCTCTTGTAGGCAGCATATAGAAGGGTCTTGTTTTTGTATCCATTCAGTAAGCCTGTGTCTTTTGGTTGGAGCATTTAATCCATTCACGTTTAAGGTAATTATCGATATGGATGTTCCTATGACCATTTTCTTAATTGTTTTGGGTTTGTTTTTGTAGGTCCTTTTCTTCTCTTGTGTTTCCCACTTAGACAAGTTCCTTTAGCGTTTGTTGTAGAGCTGGTTTGGTGGTGCTGAATTCTCTTAGCTTTTGCTTGTCTGTGAAGCTTTTGATTTCTCCATCGAATCTGAATGAGATCCTTGCTGGGTAGAGTAATCTTGGTTGTAGGTTCTTCCCTTTCATCACTTTAAGTATATCATACCACTCCCTTCTGGCTTGTAGACTTTTTGCTGAGAAATCAGCTGTTAACCTTATGGGAGTTCCCTTGTATGTTATTTGTCATTTTTCCCTTGCTGCTTTCAATAATTTTTCTTTTTCTTTAATTTTTCCAGTTTGATTACTATGTGTCTCAGCATGTTTCTCCTTGGGTTTATCCTGTATGTGACTCGCTGCACTTCCTGGACTTGTGTGCCTATTTCCTTTCCCATGTTAGGGAAGTTTTTGACTATAATCTCTTCAAATATTTTCTCGTGTCCTTTCTCTCTCTCTTTTCCTTCTGGGACCCCTATAATGTGAATGTTGTTGTGTTTAATGTTGTCCCAGAGGTCTCTTAGGCTGTCTTCATTTCTTTTCATTCTTTTTTCTTTATTCTGTTCTGCAGCAGTGAATTTCACCATTCTGTCTTCCAGGTCACTTACCTGTTCTTCTGCCTCAGTTATTCTGCTATTGATTCCTCTAGTGTAGTTTTTTTTTTTTCTTTTTTTTTAAATTTCATCCATAATCACTCCACTCAGATAATCGGAATTAACATTACTTCCAATTTCCAATGTACTTAACTTTTAATTTATTTATTTTATTTTTATTTTTGGCTGTGTTGGGTCTTCGTTTCTGTGCCAGGGCTTTCTCCAGTTGCGGCAAGCGGGGGCCACTCTTCATCGCGGTGCGTGGGCCTCTCACTATCGCGGCCTCTCTTGTTGCGGAGCACAGGCTCCAGACGCGCAGGCTCAGTAGTTGTGGCACACGGGCCCAGTTGCTCCGCGGCATGTGGGATCTTCCCAGACCAGGGCTCGAACCCGTGTCCCCTGCATTAGCAGGCAGATTCTCAACCACTGCGCCACCAGGGAAGCCCTCTAGTGTAGTTTTCATTTCAGTTATTGTATTGTTCATCTCTGTTTGTTTGTTCTTTAATTCTTCTAGGTCTTTGTTAAACATTTCTTGTGTCTTCTCTATCTTTGCTTCCATTCTTTTTCCGAGGTCCTGGATCATCTTCACAATCATTATTCTGAATTCTTTTTCTGGAAGGTTGCCTCTTTCCACTTCATTTAGTTGTTTTTCTGGGGTTTTATCTTGTTCCTTCATCTCATACATAGCCCTCTGCCTTTTCGTCTTGTCTATCTTTCTGTGAATGTGGTTTTTGTTCCACAGGCTGCACGATTGTAGTTCTTGCTTCTGCTGTCTTCCCTCTGGTGGATGAGGCTATCTAAGAGGCTTGTGCAAGTTTCCTGATGGGAGGGACTGGTCGTGGGTAGAGGTGACTGTTGCTCTGGTGGGCAGAGCTCAGTAAAACTTTAATCCACTTGACTGCTGATGGGTGGGACTGGCTTCCCTCCCTGTTGGTTGTTTGGCCTGAGGCAACCCAACACTGGAGCCCACCTGGGCTCTTTGGTGTGGCTAATGGCGGGCTCTGGGAGGTCTCACACCCAGGAGTACTTCCCAGAACTTCTGCTGCCAGTGTCCTTGTTCCCATGGTGAGCCACAGCCACCGCCCACCTCTGCAGGAGACAGTCCAACACTAGCAGGTAGGTCTGGTTCAGTCTCCTCTGGGGTCACTGCTCCTTCAGCTGGGTCCTGATGTGCACACTACTTTGTGTGTGCCCTCCAAGAGTGGAGTCTCTGTTTCCCCCAGTCCTGTCGAAGTACTGCAATCAAATCCTACTAGCCTTCAAAGTCTGATTCTCTAGGAATTCCTCCTCCCGTTGCCAGACCCCCAGGTTGGGAACCTGATGTGGGGCTCAAAACCTTCACTCCAGTGGGTGGACTTCTGTGGTATAAGTGTTCTCCAGTCTGTGAGTCACCCACCCAGCAGTTATGGGATTTGATTTTACTGTGATTGTGCCCCTCCTACCATCTCATTTTGGCTTCTCCTTTGTCTTTGGATGTGGGGTATATTTTTTGGTGAGTTCCAATGTCTTCCTGTCGATGATTATCCAGCGCTAGTTGTGATTCTGGTGTTCTTGCAAGACGGAGTAAGAGCACGTCCTTCTACTCCTCCATCTTGGTCCCTAATCTCCAATAAATATTTTTTGAACACTAACTTTGTGCATGATTCTATTCCATACACTTTGACTTCATCAGGGAAGAGACAAAACTGTTGCCTTCTATGAGCTTAAACTGTAGTTGGGGGAGACAGACCACCAAGTTAAGCATAATAACTAAATGTTTGAGGATGATCAGCACCATGGAAGAGAATAAAGCTGAATAAAGGGGACAGAGCATATCAGGGAAGCAGGGGAACAGTATTAATTTTAAAAGATAAAATTTAAATAAAGTCTTTAAATAAACACACAGATGTTTTAGAGATAGTGTTTCTGATAGTGGAAACAGCAAATTCAAAGACCCTAAGGTCGGAGTATAATGGGCATGTTCAAGGAACAGCAAGGTAGCTGGAGCATGTACAGGAGAAGAAGAGTAGGGCATGGTCTGAGAAGCAAAGATGGAAGATCAAGAGTTTGGGCTTTTTGGCATTGGATGGAACTTCAAGATGGCAGAGGAGTAAGATGTGGAGATCACCTTCCTCCCCACAAATACATCAAAAATAGATCTACATGTGGAACAACTCCTACAGAACACCTACTGAATGCTGGCAGAAGACCTCAGATTTCCCAAAAGGTAAGAAACTCCCCCATTTACCTGGCCGTGTGGTTGACAGGACCTTGATGCTCTGGCCGGGTGTCAGGCCTGAGCCTCTGAGGTGGGAGAGCTGAGTTCAGGACATTGGCCCCAAGTAACATCAATCGGTGAGAGCTCTCCCAGAGATTTCTGTCTCAACGCTAAGACCCAACTCCACTCAATGACCAGCAAGCTCCAGTGCTGGACACCCTATGCCAAACAACTAGCAAGACAGGAACACAACCCCACCTATTAGCAGAGAGGCTGCCTAAAATCATACTAAGTTTAAAGACACCCCAAAACACACCACCGGACGTGGACCTGCCCACCAGAAAGACAAGATCCAGCCTCATCCACCAGAACACAGGCACCAGTCCCCTCCACTAGGAAGCCCACACAACCCACTGAACGAACGTTACCCGCTGGGGGTAGACACCAAAAACAACGGGAACTACGAACCTGCAGACTGCAGAAAGGAGACCCCAAACACATAGTTAAGTGAAATGACAAGACAGAGAAATACACAGCAGATGAAGGAACAAGGTAAAACCCCACCAGACCAAACAAACGAAGAATAAATACGCAGTCTACCTGAAAAAGAATTCAGAGTAATGATAGTAAAGATTATCCAAAATCTTGGAAATAGAATGGAGAAAATACAAGAAACATTTAACAAGGACCTAGAAGAACTAAAGAGCAAACAAACAATGATGAACAACACAATAAATGAAATTTAAAATTCTCTGGAAGGAATCAACAGCAGAATAACTGAGGCAGAAGAACGGATAAGTGACCTGGAAGATAAAATAGTGGAAATAACTACCGCACAACAGAATAAAGAAAAAAGAATTAAAAGAATTGAGGACAGTCTCAGAGACCTCTGGGACAACATTAAACGCACCAACACTCGAATTATAGGGGTCCCCAAAAAAAGAGATAAAGAAAGGGTCTGAGAAAATATTTGAAGTGATTATAGTTGAAAACTTCCCTAATATGGGAAAGGAAATAGTCAATCAAGTTCAGGAAGTGCAGAGAGTCCCATAAAGGATAAATCCAAGGAGAAACAAACCAAGACACATAATAATCAAACTATCAAAAATTAAATACAAAGAAAAAGTATTAAAAGCAGCAAGGGAAAAACAACAAATAACATACAAAGGAATCCCCATAAGGTTAACAGCTCATCTTTCAGCAGAAAGTCTGCAAGCCAGAAGGGAGTGGCAGGACATATTTAAAGTGATGAAAGGGAACAACCTACAACCAAGATTACTCTACCCAGCAAGGATCTCATTCAGATTTGACAGAGAAATTAAAACCATTACGGACAAGCAAAAGCTAAGAGAATTCAGCACCACCAAACCAGCTTTACAACAAATGCTAAAGTAATTTCTCAAGGCAGGAAACACAAGAGAAGGAAAAGACCTACAATAACAAACCGAAAACAATGAAAAAAATAGTAATAGGAACATACATATCGATAATTACCTTAAACATAAGTGGATTAAATGCTCTAACGAAAAGACATAGAATGGCTGAATGGATACAGAAACAAGACCTGTATATATGCTGTATATAAGAGACCCACTTCAGACCTATGGACACACACAGACTGAAAGTGAGGGGACAGAAAAAGACTTGCCAAGCAAATGGAAATCAAAAGAAAGCTGGAGTACCAATTCTCATATCAGACAAAATAGACTTTAAAATAAAGACTATTACAAGAGACAAAGAAGGACACAACATAATGATCAAGGGATCAATCCAAGAAGAATATATAACAATTGTAAATATTTATGCACCCAACATAGGTGCAGCGCAATACATGAGGCTAATGCTAACAGCCATAAAAAGGGAAATTGACAGTAACACAATAATAGTAGGGGACTTTAACACCCCATTTTCACCATGGACAGATCAACCAAAATGAAAATAAATAAGGAAACACAAGCTTTAAATGATGCATTAAACAAGATGGACTTAATTGATATTTATAGGACATTCCATCCAAAAAAAACCCACAATACACTTTCTTCTCAAGTGCTCATAGAACATTCTCCAGGATAGATCATATCTTGGGTCACAAATCAAGCCTTGGTAAATTTAATTTTTTATTTATTTTTTTTAATAAATTGACACCAAGCATTGTAAATGGATGAGCACAACAAAAGCAACAATGATTGCATTACCAAACACGAAACACAGTCATGCTATGTCATAATATTGACAATTCAGTCCAGTAATCCTCCACTGTAACAGCTCCTTTACTTTGCAGTGAAAATTGATTTGTATATTCTTTGCCTCTGAGTCCTTGTGGGATTTTCTTTTTAATTCAAACAGAAAGTCACAAAAATTATAATCAGTCCTCATCAGTTCACTCAGTCCCATGTAATTAATTTTTTTTTCACCTTGATCTTTTGTTAGCACTTTTATGAGTTCATCAGTTTTTCATTAGAGTTCTGAAAATGCTTATTCATTCAGTTCAGCAGTACAGTCAGTTACCAGAAACCTGTAAATTTAAGAAAATTGAAATGGTATCACGTATCTTTTCCGACCACAATACTACGAGACTAGATATCAATTATAGGAAAAAAACTAAAAAATACAAACACATGGAGGCTAAACAATACGCTACATAATACCCAAGGCATCACTGAAGAAATCAAAGAGGAAATCAAAAAATACCTAGAAACAAATGACAATGAAAACACGACAACCCAAAGCCTATGGGATGCAGCAAAAGCAGTTCTAAGAGGGAAGTTTATAGCAATACAATCCTACCTCAAGAAACAAGAAACATCTCAAATAAACAAACTTACTCCTAAACAAATTAGAGAAAGAAGAACAAAAAAAACCCAAAGTTAGCAGAAGGAAAGAAATCATAAAGATCAGAGGAGAAATAAATGAAAAAGGAATGAAGGAAACGACAGCAAAGATCAATAAAACTAAAAGCTGGTTCTTTGAGAAGATAAACAAAATTGATAAACCATTAGCCAGGCTTATCTAGAATAAAAGGGAGAAGACTCAGAGCAACAGAATTAGAAATGAAAAAAGGAGAAGTAACAAGTGACACTGCAAAAATACAAAGGATCATGAGAGATTACTGCAAGCATCTTCATACCAATAAAATGGACAACCTGGAAGAAATGGACACATCCTTAGAAAAGCACAACCTTCCGAGATTGAACCAGGAAGAAATAGAAAATATAAACACCCCAATCACAAGCACTGAAATTGAAACTGTGATTAAAAATCTTCCAACAAACAAAAGTCCAGGACCAGATGGCTTCACAGGCGAATTCTATCAAACATTTAGAGAAGAGCTAACACCTATCCTTCTCAAACTCTTCCAAAATATAGCAGAGGGAGGAACACTCCCAAACTCATTCTATGAGGCCACCATCACCCTGATACCAAAACCAAAGATGCTACAAAAAAAGAAAACTACAGGCCAATATCACTGATGAACATAGATGCAAAAATCCTCAACAAAATACTAGCAAACAGAATCCAGCAGCACATTGAAAGGATCATATACCATGATCAAGTGGGATTTATCCCAGGAATGCAAGGATTCTTCCGCATATGCAAATCAACCAATGTGATACACCATATTAACAAACTGAAGAATAAAAACCATATGATCATCTCAATAGATGCAGAAAAAGCTTTTGACAAAATTAAACACCCATTTATGATAAAAATCCTCCAGAAAGTAGCCATAGAGGGAACTTACCTCAATATAATAAAGGCCATATATGACAAACACACAGCCAATCTCATTCTCAATGGTGAAAAACTGAAACCATTTCTGCTAAGGTCAAGAACAAGACAAGGTTGCCCACGCTCACCACTATTATTCAGCATAGTTTTGGAAGTTTTAGCCACAGCAATCAGAGACAGCAAAGAAATAAAAGGAATCCAAATCAAAAAAGAAGTAAAACTGTCACTGTTTTCACGTGACCTGATACTATACATAGAGAATCCTAAAGATGCTACCAGAAAGCTACTAGAGCTAATCAATGAATTTGGTAAAGTAGCAGGGTACAAAATTAATGCACAGAAATCTCCTGCATTCTTATACACTAATGGTGAAAAATCTGAAAGAGAAATTAAGGAAACACTCCCATTTACCATTGCAACAAAAAGAATAAAATACCTAGGAATAAACCTACCTAAGGAGACAAAAGACCTGTATGCAGAAAACTATAAGACACTGATGAAAGCAATTAAAGATGATACCAACAGATGGAGAGATATACCATGTTCTTGGATTAGAAGAATCAATACTGTGAAAATGACTCTACTACCCAAAGCAATCTACAGATTCAACGCAATCCCTATCAAACTACCACTGGCATTTTACACAGAACTAGAACAAAAAATTTCACAATTTGTATGGAAACACAGAAGACCCCGAATAGCCAGAGCCATCTTGAGAAAGAAAATGGAGCTGGAGGAATCAGGCTCCCTGACTTCAGACTATACTACAAAGCTACAGTAATCAAGACAGTATGGTACTGGCACAAAAACAGAAATATAGATCAATGGAACAGGAAAGAAAGCCCAGAGATAAACCCACGCACATATGGTCACCTCATCTTTGATAAAGGAGTCAAGAATATACAATGGAGAAAAGACAGCCTCTTCAATAAGTGGTGCTGGGAAAACTGGACAGCTACATGTAAAAGAATGAAATTAGAACACTCCCTAACACCATACATAAAAATAAACTCAAAATGGATTAAAGACCTAAATGTAAAGCCAGACACTATAAAACTCTTAGAGGAAAACATAGGCAGAACACTCTATGACATAAATCACAGCAAGATCCTTTTTGACCCACCTCCTAGAGAAATGAAAATAAAACCAAAAATAAACAAATGGGACCTAATGAAACTTAAAAGCTTTTGCACAGCAATGGAAACCACAAACAGGACGAAAAGACAACCCTCAGAATGGGAGAAAATATTTGCAAATGAAGCAACTGACAATGGATTAATCTCCAAAATATACAAGCAGCTCATGCAGCTCAATATCAAAAAAACAAACAACCCAATCCAAAAATGGGCAGAAGACCTAAATAGACATTTCTCCAAAGAAGATATACAGATCACCAACAAACACATGAAAGGATGCTCAACATCATTAATCATTAGAGAAATGCAAATCAAAACTACAATGAGGTATCATCTCACACCAGTCAGAATGGCCATCATCAAAAAAACTATAAACAATAAATGCTGGAGAGGGTGTGGAGAAAAGGGAACCCTCTTGCACTGTTGGTGGGAATGTAAATTGATACAGTCACTATGGAGAACAGTATGGAGGTTCCTTGAAAAACTAAAAATAAAACTACCATGCGACCCAGCAATCCCACTACTGGGCATATACCCTGAGAAAACTATAATTCAAAAAGAGTCATGTACCACAATGTTCATTGCAGCACTATTTACAATAACCAGGACATGGAAGCAACCTAAGTGTCCATCGACAGATGAATGGATAAAGAAGATGTGGCACATATATACAATGGAATATTACTCAGCCATAAAAAGAAATGAAATTGAGTTATTTGTACTGAGGTGGATGGACCTAGGGTCTCTCATACAGAGTGAAGTAAGTCAGAAAGAGAAAAACAAATACCGTATGCTAACACATATATATGCAATCTAAAAAAAAAAAAAAAAAGTTCTGAAGAACCTAGGGGCAGGGCAGGAATAAAGACGCAGACGTAGACAATGGAGTTGAGGGCCTGGGGAGGGGGAAGAGTAAGCTGGGATGAAGTGAGAGAGTGGCATGGACATATATACACTACCAAACGTAAAATAGATAGCTAGTGGGAAGCAGCCACATAGCACAAGGAGATCAGCTCGGTGCTTTGTGACCACCTAGAGGGGTGGGATAGGGAGTGTTGGAGGGAGACGCAAGAGGGAGGAGATATGGGGATATACGTATATGTATAGCTGATTCACTTTGTTATAAAGCAGAAACTAACACACCATTGTAAAGCAGTTATACTCCAATAAAGATTTAAAAAAAAAAACATGAATGTTAAGAGACTAAGAGAGAATGAGAACAGAGATAGTGGAAACAGTGAATCTTCTCCTGTTTGGAGGAGTTTTGGTGCAAAGACGAGCAGAGAACTCAGGCGGTAGCTCTTGGGAGGCATGGGGGTCGAGAGAAATGGAAGAAATAGCAATGTATTTGTATGCTAATGGGAGCAATGTACAGCACCATCCTCTCTTGCGTCTACCACTGCAGTGGCTTTCTCACTTGTTTTCTTACGTCTGCATCCTACAGTCTTTTCTCCAAAAACCCCTGCGAGTGGTCCTCTTAAATCATAAACCAAATAATGTCATGCTCTCTTCCTATCACACTTTAGATAAAACCCAAAGGCTCTACCATGACTTGTCTGATCCTGCCTGGCTCACCCTCCTCCCTCATCTCCTACTGCTCATCCCCTCAGATACACAGCTCCAGCCACGCCAGCCTCCTTGTTTTCCTTCAGATGCACCAAGCATTCTCCTGGCGCAGGGCTTCGCACTTGCTCTTCCTTCTGCTGGAACTCTTCCCCACATTCTCGCAGGCCTTGCTTCCGCACCAAATGTCACTTCCTCAGTCCTTGTCTGACTCCCTTATGATCTCCCTGTCACTCGCTGTTTTTTCACTATGCTCTTTTTTTTTTCCATAGCACTTATCGCTACGTGACTCTATGTAATTCCTTATTACTGTCTACCTCCCCTCCAAAATGCAAGTTCCGTGAAGATAGGGACTTGGTCTCACATTATTCATGTTTACCCCTAGTTAGTAAAGTAATGTCTGGCATATAGCAGGCACTCAGTAAGTACATTTTAAATAAATGAACAATTGGAAGAATACGATGAACACTAGGAACACTTTAATGCTTTTTTACACATTGGCAGCTGAGGGTCATGGCTTTGAGTTCTGTCGGCCATTGCAGACGAGCAGAGGAAGTCCAGTGTGTACTTTTCTTTTCAGCATACATGTGTGCCCTGAAGATATTCTGTCCAAAGGCAAAGGACTTCTGATTCAACCTAATTATACTATTTACAGTACTAATTTAATGGGAAAACTCGGGTAGAAAAAAAATTAGAGATGTCCTCTGTTGTGGCAGAAAAGACACTGGACATGCATCAGAAGACTTGGATTCAAGTCTTGGCTCTGCTACTTGCCAGCGCTGTGTGACTTTCTGTAAGTCACTATCTCTCTCTTTGCTGTAGGTCCCTAATTTTATATTTGTGAGAAATAATACCTCATGTACTTCCATCACCTCATTGCTTGAGGACCAAATGAGATATTTGGGATAGTGCTAAACAAGTGGGCATAAATATTTTCTCTGAATTAAAAAGAAGTGTTTGAAGCTAATCTGAGGGGGTTGGGGAGAGAACACAGAGAGTTCTGCTGCAGCTTATGCACCACCTGGCTCTTTAAAATGTGTCCTCAGGAAGAAAAATTAGACTATTGTCAAGACTGCAGTAAAGAATCATTTCAAAAGTGATAGTTTCCAGCTCTAATAAGTCTGTGATCAAACAATCAGTTTCTGGGGTAAAGACCACTACTTTCCACCGACTGACCTGGATGCAGGTACCATATATTTAATGTCAAGAGTGTGCAACCATAAGCAGTTTCTGCCTGTGAAGAAGCGAAAACAAAGTCGTGTCGTGTAAGAGACTGGACACCCCATCTAGCTGGAAACTGAAGGAGAAATGTGCCTCCATGGACCTCCCCGATGCGCCACCTGGCAAATGCCAGCCCGTCCCTGGAGTGACCAGAGGGGTATTTTAAATTCAGCATTTGTGCGTGCTAGTGGCAAGAAGAGAGGAGTTGCCTGAAAGGACGTGCAAGCCAGGAACAGCAGGGAGGAGGAGAGCTCAGGGCGACCTTCTACTTGATCTCTCCCTCCTAACAGCATTTTTTTCTGCTCTTCCCTGCTCTGGGCCCCTCTTCCACTGTCACCTTCCTTTGCTTACTCATATTTCTGCCCCCATTACCTCACACTATTCATGCCCCACTAGGGTTGCCCTGAACCTGTGTCATTCTATTTGTGGTGGCCCACATAACGCAGCCTTCCAGTTCCAAATATTTATAGAGAAATCTCATTGGCCCAACTCACCTAAACGTTTTGATCCTGGCCATATAAATCTTGGGTCACTGCTGTCTTTGCTGTGGACTCCCTGACCCTGGGCTGACCCTGGGCTCAAGCTGTGGTCAGAGTGAGGTCAGGTGGTACAGAGCTTGGCTGGGCCCATTGACAGAGGGTGTGGGCTTGGGCAGATTCCCTCAGAAGGGGCTTGGGTGGCACAGACATTTTGAACGATACCTGATGTAGCTGAGGGCATGTTATGAGTGTGGGCTGCCCCAGGGTCTCTTTTAGAATCATTGCTTATTCAAAGAGTAGAAGGTTGTTACTCAGAGAGACAGGTTGACTAGGTTACTGAACCTCCCACTTGGAATCTTTCTTTTCATCCTATCAATCAAAAATATTTTTTGTCAGCCTAATTCATTTTCAAGGCTAACAAACTAGTTTCTAATGGGCCAAAAAGAGGCCTAGACACTAAGTCCCATTAAGTTGTAAGAGCTGTTTCATGATACACACTTTGCTAGGTAGGCTTAGGCTGCCCAATGTATAAACCCACACAGCATCGAACAACCTGGGATCTTACTCCACTACACCCCTCCTTTGAGAACCACGTACCCAACTCTGATTCAGTTCTTCAAGAGGCTCTTCCTGGTTCCTACTGGTGAGAACTGGACCTCAAACCATGACCTCATATTCCCAGGAACATCCTTTGGGCTGTGCAAACCCAAGCAAGCAATCACTATAACCTAGGAAATGCTATAAACTTTTCACCTGCCATATTGAAAGTAGAGGATTCATTGGCCAGATGGAGGTGATCAGGGCTCCCTACTCCGACCATCAATGCCCCTGATACCATCTTTCTGGAAAAATGAATTTTTGTGTCATCGGCATAGAGATGGGAACTGAAAATGCTCTGCCTCTTAGCACTGAGCTGCCAGCACCGCCTGAGTGTGCAGCGGGTCCAGGGCTTGGACAATCACATGGCCTCCCGAGAGAGGTTCTCAGAATGAGAGTGGGTTCCTCCCAGAATCTGAAGCACAGTGCCCCCCACCCCTCACCATTACAGCCAGAGGACTGAGGCTCTCAGGAGTGTCTTGAAGTGGAGGTGCCTATGGCTTTCTTTGTCACAGCCAGTGGCCAGCCCAGTTGTGTTTATTTAAAGAAGATTGAGGAGCTCTGGCTCTGCTGGATTAATGAGGCTGATTGTGTAAGGTTGCTATGACTCCCTTTCATTCCTAAATATCTGCACTGGTTGTGAGGGACATTCACACAGATAGACTTCTAGCGGGCAGACAGCCTTTCCTTGTTTGAGAGATCATTGGTGAGAGATAGCATATCTCATCTCACCCAGGCAGTCTGACTACCCACAAAGGGTGTCGGAGAGCCTGAAGGGAGAGTCTCCCAACCATGTTCTTTCTGACCAGATGTCCAGATGAGGATGAGGATGAGAATGAAGATAACATCAGTAAGACCCATGGATACCTGAGGACATTAAGTGACTTGGGTAGGGTCACATATATGGTAAATGGCCCCAGTACTAGAGAGACAGGTTTCCCACTAAGGATAAACGCAAATGATCAAGAGTTTCACATATGCAGAGACTGGTTCACTCTCAATTTATCCAGCCCCATTGCTTTTCTGACTAACTTTTAAAAGGGGGAATATTAGACAAATACTGCATGATATCACTTAGATGTGGAATCTAAAAAATAGTACAAATGAATGCATATGTTAAACAGAAACAGGTTCACAGATATAGAAGACAAACTTGTGGTTACTAAAGGGGAGAGGGAAGCAGAGATGGACAAATGAGGGGTATGGGATTAACAGATACAACCTACAATATATAAAATAGATAAGCAACAAGGATATATTGTATAGCACAGGGAACTAGAGCCGTTACCTTGTAGTAACTTACAATGGAATATAATCTACAAAAACACTGAATCACTATGCTGTACACTGGAAACTAATATACTATTGTAAATCAACTATACTTCAATAAAAAATAAAGGGGGGAATACTGACCTGGACTTTAGACATTTAGGGGCTAAAAGGATTCCACCCTCTTTCCATCTTGAGCCACCTCTATGTGTTTACAGGATGTACTGGGGGTTTGGGAAGATTCACTAGCAGGAAATGCCCTCGAGGACTGTGCCTGTGTTTGCTTTTCAGACATGGAACAATGGCAAAAGAACGCACACATCTATGCGGGAAGGATGGCATTGGAGGTTCTGAGACTGGGCTGCCACGTACAGTTGGGCAGTTGGGCACTGGAAAAGGGGTCTGGCCTAAATGAAGCGGGGGTGTATTAAATAACATGCCCAGGTCATGGGAGTGGAAAGTGACAGAACCTCTAGCACAGTGCCTGAAAAACAGTAGGCTGTCAGTAAATAGTTACTGAATGAATGAAAGACAGAATCCAAACCCAACTTTCCATTCCAAGGACAGTGTCATTTCCATCTGGACAGTGTCTGATTCCGTCTTAAAAGCCCTTCATTAATTAGCATTGAGAGAAAAGGCATTCCTAAGTTTCCATGTTATCTCTGAAACAGAAACGTCATGTTTTGATATTGAATAATCACATCAGAGCCATGCTAGTATGAAGACGGCAGGAACTTCGGCGTTCTGACCCCCTTCCTTGTCGCGGGTAAACAGCAGGCCACAGTGGGCCTGGAATTTCCTTTGTGTTTGGCAATGAAATACCTACCAAGTGAGTGTAAAATGAGTTGCAACAAATATTGGAAGAGAAGAACCCCACTTGAAATGATTGTGTTGCCGTGAATATGATATATGGACAAAGGTGTCAGCCTCCACTGCTGAGAAGAGCAGTGTGAGCAGATGGGGAAACACGGTGACTCATGACTGAGGGGGACCATTCCTGAGATTCATTAGGTAAGTTAATCCAGGACTGCTTCATGTTTTAAAGGCTAGTTATCACCGTGGAATAGCACGCTAATGCAACCTGCCACAGCTTAGAGTTTAGCGTAAAGTTAAGTAACCTCTCCAAGGATGTCACCTTAATCAAGTAGCATAAAAGAACTTGCCAACTAGTAAGGCGGGCCCATAGCGTGGGTGGAGATAGCACTGGATGAGCATTCTACTTAGTGTTTAACAGGTAGAAAATGGCTTTATAAGGTCTCTTTTGGATTTTAAAATCTGAGGAATTCTCTCTCTCTCTCCCTCTTTCTCTCTCTCTCTCTCTTTCTCTATCTTACTCTCACTCTCTCCCCCTCCCACCCTTTATTCCTCTCCTCCTCTTGTTTTCTTTCTTGAGCTCACTGGGTCAGTGATGTTTGTTCACTCCACCAAATTTCTTACCCACTCTAACTGTGTCAGTGAAGCTGTCGCTCACTGCAACTCTTGGTGCAAGAAATGGTGCCATTGTGCCATTTAAAGCTTATAAAATAACTTCTTCCCCCTGGATTGCTCCAACAGCAATCTCTCTTCTCATTATCCTCTTGAACAACAGAGTAAAGTTTAATTATGTTTCTTATGAGTGCAAACAAATGCTTCACTTACTGCCTGCTTGTCTTCTAGCTTGCCTATGGATGTTGGGAATTGAGATGGAGAGAACTCTGACAGAGGGCATATGAATGGGCAGAGGCGTAGGGTGCCAGAGACATAGCCAGAATCTATGTTTCTGCGTCCTGGGCCAGAACTGATTTATTAAACCATGTAGGTATGCAAGAGGCCATCACAGCTCTAAAGAGATCTGTTTATCCTTGCCGGTGAGAGAAGGGTTCACTCTGGTTCCACTTCTGTTTCCTTCCATCTTCCTTTCATTATGGTACCACATAACCAATAGCAGGCACACGTGGATGGGGACCAGGACCAAGTGAAGCACAATTCACAGCAGACCTGTGTCCACGAAGACACTCATCACAGAGAGCCAGTGGTCTGGTCCAGACTGGAATTAGAAGATTTTCAGCTTCTCGAGCCTCAGCAAACCCTCTTCTTCAAAATGGAGAAATTGGTCTAAAGTGTTAAATGATCTCCAAGATCTTTCTAGCTCTTCAAAACCTTATTGACTGTATCAATTTACATTCCCACCAACAGTGCAAGAGGGTTCCCTTTTCTCCACACCCTCTCCAACATTTATTGTTTGTAGATTTTTTTTTAACATCTTTATTGGAGTATAATTGCTTTACAATGGTGTGTTAGTTTCTGCTTTATAACAAAGTGAATCAGTTATACATATACATATGTCCCCATATCTCTTCCCTCTTGCATCTCCCTCCCTCCCACCCTCCCTATCCCACCCCTCTAGGTGGTCACAAAGCACTGAGCTGACCTGCCTGTGCTATGCGGCTGCTTCCCACTAGCTATCTATGTTACATTTGGTAGTGTATATATGTCCATGCCACTCTCTCACTTTGTCCCAGCTTACCCTTCCCCCTCCCCATATCCTCAAGTCCATTCTCTAGGAGGTCTGTGTCTTTATTCCCATCTTGTCCCTAGGTTCTTCATGACCTTTTTTTTTTTTCTTAGATTCCATATATATGTGTTAGCATACGGTATTTGTTTTTCTCTTTCTGACTTACTTTGCTCTGTATATTTGTAGATTTTTTGATGATGGCCATTCTGACTGGTGTGAGGTGATACCTCATTGTAGTTTTGATTTGCATTTCTCTAATGATTAGTGATGTTGAGCATCCTTTCATGTGTTTGTTGGCAATCTGTATATCTTCTTTGGAGAAATGCCTATTTAGGTCTTCTGCCCATTTTTGGATTGGGTTGTTTGTTTTTTTGATATTGAGCTGCACGAGTTGCTTGTGTATTTTGGAGATTAATCCTTCGTCAGTTGCTTCATTTGACAGATGAATGGATAAAGAAGATGTGACACATATATACAATGGAATATTACTCCTCCATAAAAAGAAACGAGATTGAGTTATTTGTAGTGAGGTGGATGGACCTAGGGTCTGTCATACAGAGTGAAGTACGTCAGAAAGAGAAAAACAAATACCGTATGCTAACACATACATATGGAATCTAAAAAAAAAAAGGTTCTGAAGAGCTTAGGGACAGGACAGGAATAAAGACGCAAACGTAAAGAATGGACTTGAGGACACGGGGAGGGGGAAGGGTAAGCTGAGACGAAGTGAGAGAGTTGCATGGACATATATACACTACCAAACGTAAAATAGATAGCTAGTGGGAAGCAGCCGCATAACACAAGGAGATCAGCTCGGTGCTTTGTGACCACCTAGAGCGGTGGGATAAGGAGGGTTGGAGGGAGACGCAAGAGGGAGAGGATATCGGGATATATGTAAACATATAGCTGATTCACTTTGTTATACAGCAGCAACTAACACAGCAATGTAAAGCAATTACACTCCAATAAAGATGTTAAAAAATAAAAAGCCTATTGAGCCGGAAGTATGATTTTAATTATTCTGCTCACCTAGTGTCCATCACCAGCACAGCACTTCTGATTTTCCCTTGGATATATTTATTGTCTTAAAGCCCCCCTCCACCCACAAGTTTTAGCAACTTAAAACGGAATAAGGGTTGTCACATATCACATTTGAACGGTGTCTCTGTCATACAAAAGCACACAGTCCTCTCAAAGGAATACAATGGAGAAAAATTCCTTAATTAGTTTAGGTTGTGGTTGTATGTGGGGGGTTGTGAAGTGGGTGAAGGGAGATAGACAATGAGAAGTGTTATAAAAAATTCTTAATTTAAGCAAAAAAATTGTTTCTGGCAAGGGATTTATTTCTTAAGATTGTCACTTTTTTAGCAGTTGAGTAAATATTATAAAATATAGACCTCAAAATGATGATTCAATAGCCACGTTCAGGTAGTCTTCTTTGGTAAATGAAGTTGGGGGCTAGCTGAAAACTAGATTCACCCTGGAACCAGGCAGAAGTGCCCCCGTTAACCCCACAGCTTGTAGGGGATTCATTTCAGCCGTGTCCCACATCAGCAGGTCATGTGGAAAAAATATCATCTTGGTTAGAGCCAAGCTACATAGTTTAAACAACAATCCTGCAACCCAGAGATTACCTGTGGGGCGTAAGGTCAGTGAATAGAATACCAGTCTAGAGAACCTTACATATCTGGAGAAAATTACCTTCCGCTGCACAAAAAGCATTATGAATTTCAAGAAATATCATTCTTATTTTTAGAATTCTATGACTAACACGCTACTTAACCTTGAGATGCAGATATTACAGGAGCTATGGTGTGGTCCACCATTGGCATGTATAATGACAAAGCTGCTTTGTCAGAGACAGATTTATGTGAGGGCTATTATGTTATTCTGATATTAAGATTAAAAACGAAAAATATACGTAGGCGGGTAAGCAAATCGAGCTTCGTATTTTGCTCTGAGAGAGATTGAAAGACGTTTTCTAAGGCAAAGAATCCTTCTAAGTTCCTTTTGTTTGAAAGAATTGTCTTCCTCCTACACTTCTGAAGCCTATTTTGGGTGCTGATTATAAGTTTAGGAAAACTTTTTAGTGGTATGGTTTTTATTGGATGAGACTGACTTCTGCAACCAACTTTTTCCCTTTGGTTTTTGCTTCTGACACACGTGTATGGCCTTTCAGCTTAAGTTTTACAAACTTTTAAAATAAAGCCTTGTCTGGGATACACACAAAGGCATGCCGCCTCTAGCTGGGAGTGAGTGGTTCTCCGGCCTTGCTCAGAATGGCTGAACCAGGTTAGAACTCACGTTTGGAGTCAGTGTCAGGAGAGTGCTTGTGTCATATCGAGACCATGAAGGAAGGTGTTATAGCTGGAAATTACTTATTTGCAGTGCAGTAACTTGGAGTTTTAGGCTGTTAATATCTCTAGGTGGTTATTCCTCCTCTTCTTCTCCCTCCCTTAAAGGAGGAACATAAAAACTGGCAATGCCTCTACTACCCACATGGGATCCCCTGAGGACTCCCCCAGGTCCTTTGAGTCACCTCTTCTCTCCCATTCCATCTCTTCCCAGGCCCTCACTATCAGACTAAGGAAATCAGAAAGAAGATTGGCGGTGTTCAGGGTCATTTCCAAGTACAGAAAATGTGAATCTCCAGCAGTATAAAGGAGACCAAAAGAGAAACAGCATAGACCCAGGGAGACAGTGGAGAACAACAGAGTTAAACAGAGGCTGGCTGGAGGCATGAGGAAGTAGAACATTTAGACAAGAAAAAAGAAAGAAATCTCTAAGAGAATTCTTATGTTAGGGATGGTTTCCAGATGTACCGCTCCTGTGATTGGTGAAAGCTGCATTACATCATCATTACTCCCCAAACTGTTACGAGAAACCTTTGGGGAATTAAACACTGCTTTTACATAATTGCCGTTTACTTAACCTTTCATTGTTTTGATGGTGGTAAAATATATATAATACAGAATTTGATTTTTTAATCATTCTTAAGGTACAATTCCATTCAGTGGTATTAATTATATTCACAGTGTTGTGTAACCATCATCACCATTGATTTCTAAAATGTTTCATCACCCTAAACAGAATCTCTGTAACCATTAAGCAATAACTCACCATCCTTCCTCTCACCCAGTCTCTGTTAACCTCTAATCTACTCTCTGTCTCTATGAATTCGCTTATTCTAAATATTTCATGGAAGTGAAACTATACACCTGTCCTTTTGTGTCTGGCTTATTTCACTAACTGTAATGTTTTCAAGGTTCATCATTATGGTAGCACGTATAAGAACTTCATTCTTGTTTATGGCTAAATAATATTCCATTGCATGTATATGCCACATGCTATTCATCTATTCGTCTGTAGTGAACACTCAGGTTGTTTCTACCTCTTGGGTCTTGTGAATAATTCCACTATTAGCTAGCCTTTTAAAACTTATGATAGGGGACTTCCCTAGTGGCGCAGTGGTTAAGAATCTGCCTGCCAATACAGGGGACACAGGTTCGAGCCCTGGTCTGGGAAGATCCCACATGCCACGGAGCAACTAAGCCCGCGAGCCACAACTGCTGAGCCTGCGTGCCTAGAGCCGGTGCTCCACAACAAGAGAAGCCACCACAATGAGAAGACCGCACACCGCAATGAAGAGTAGCCCCCGCTCGCCGCAACTAGAGAAAGCCCGCGCGCAGCAACAAAGACCCAACACAGCCAAAAAAAAAAAAAAAGACTTATGATAGCCATTTGCTGATGAGTAGTTCTTCCTTGCAGGGTTATTTCTTTAAGGGACAGTTTTAAAATATCTTTTCTGGGGAAAAGAATTTCCAGATCCATCCTGACTGCTTAATATGGTGGGAACCACATTCTTGCTTTAATATTAAGTCAGCAAAATCACTTCTGACCCTGTCCTAGTTCAACCAAGATGAACTAATGGGTATCACACAGTAAGATTACTGACCTAGGGCCCCGAATGAAACTGGATGATAAACAGTGCTCAGCATTGAGCCCAAAAATAGAAGAGAAGTGAGATTCTAAGAAATGAATAAGTGGCTGAATTATAGCTGAGAGAGTTAGCTGGGTGAGCTATGTGGCTTTAGAGCTAATAATGAGTCAGTTAGAGATTCATACCGGAGACAGATCATTCTAAATACTTTAAGCAAGAAGGAATTTAAGATGGAGAATAGGTGGCCTTCAAAATTCTCAGAAGGACTGATGGAGTGGGTACTAGGAGGTTCTAGAGGGCTCTCAAACCCATTCTTCACTGACCCCTAGGGGAGCTACCGTCTGAAACCATCACTGGAGGTAAGAATTCAAGAACATGCCCTTGTACATGTGATCCAGGGTTCTGGAACCTGGAATCATTGCAGTTGGTGCTGCTTCTGCCTTGGCCACCTCCGTGGCACTGGCGTTGCAACAACTAGAAAGTTGGAAAATGGACTCTGGGTAATATCTGTGGGAATGTCTCACATACTACAACTTTGCTTGCCAGCAGAAGCAGCAAAATGGACAGGGAAAGGCCATCTATCTTACTTTCACCTGAGGTCCCTTTACTCTGATCTTGGGAGCATTTGCTTTCCAACATAGCAGAACAAACTTAGATAACATTGCACTTTTTTCTCCCCAAATTAGTTTCATGAACAACAAAGACAATTTAGGCTGAATCAAAGGTCATGCATCACCTGATGTGGTTTTCTTTCTTTTTCAAGTAGAATAAAAATAGAGATAGACTGGGAACTCCCTGGTGGCCTAGTGGTTAGGATTCCGGGCTTTCACTGCTGTGGCCCAGGTCGGGGAACTGAGATCCTGCCAGCTATGCTGTGTGGCCAAAAAATAAAAAAAGAAATAGAGATACATTGTCTAGGGCTGTTCACTGTTACTTGAAGTTTGTTTGGAAAGGAAATTGAAAATTTAGAAAGAGAACTCATCACTTTGTAAATAATTTTTTAAATTAGAAACTTAGAGATGGTGATGAAAAGTAGTATTTCCATGGTAGTGAATTGAAAATGAGTGTCTGGGTCTGTGCAAGCAGATAGAGAACTCTGTGATTTTGGACAGCAGTTTCTACTGGGGAAAGGGATGGAGTTTCCAGTATAGAAGACCTAGCATTTCAGTCAGAGCCCAGCAAGTTCTGGAATGACCCTCACAGTTTCTGAGGAAGAGGTTCTAAGTCAAGGGCTCTGAACACAGTTCTGCCTCTTTCTAACAGGATACAATTGGTCAAATTTTCCTCAAGTGTCAAATGGGTTTGAAAGTACCCCTTCTACCTAACTTTCTCAAAGGATGTTGAAAAGACCAGGTGAAGTAAGAGCTTTTATAGTGTTTTATAAAAACAAGCAAGAGCTATCCATATATAAGGTACTGTTGTTATTGTTATCATTCTTTTGATTTCATCAAGTGCCTTGCACTGCGGAGTGCTCTATATAGGAAGCTGTTCAAGAAACTGCAGTTGAGTTGCTTACCTCAAACACAAATTCGTTGTTCTATGTGCCAAGACACTATGTCAGGGCTGGGGAGGCAGAGGCAGTTCTTGTTCTCAAAGAACTTTTCATCCAAAAGACTCATAAGCAGTATGTCCACTAGGTACATAAACAGAGCATTTCAATGCCAAGTGGAAAGAGCAATAATTGAGGTGTACACTGGGAACTGTGGGAGCACAGAACAGGTCCCTAACTTGGCCTGGGGAGCTAAGAAATGTTTGCTAGAGGAGGTGAGACATAGAGAATGAGGGACAGTAAAAGTATGAAGGCACCTTTTGGCAGTGGTGACCAACACTTTCATTTTTTTCTTTCAGTAAGGAGGCCTGTTCACAGAGAAATAAAAATATTTATAGGTCACGTTTAAAATGATTTAAAAATAGGAAATGTAGTGTTTTGTGCCAAAGCAGGTTTTGGTGTTTCCTCTGTAACTGAAAGACTTTGGTTTTGGGATAAAATTTTAGAAACTGTATCTAGAGTACTTCACAGTATCTAGTTGTAACTAGCATCTTTGCAGACATTGTACAGAAGTTGAGATCTGTTAGTGGGGTGATGACACTGAGAGATTAGAAGAGAGTGATGGTTGTGTGAATTGTCAGTAAGGGTATATTGTCTAAGAATATTCTAACGCTGGAAAATCCCAGGAATAAGCTGCCTTAACCTGTCATAATAATCGTTGGGAAAAGAGTGTAGATAGGAGGGCATATATCCATTATTAGTACTGGAGAAATAAAATGTTTGAATTAGTGATTGGGAATTTTTTTTAAAATTATTTATTTATTTATTTTATGGCTGTGTTGGGTCTTCGTTTCTGTGCGAGGGCTTTCTCTAGTTGTGGCAAGTGGAGGCCACTCCTCATCGCGGTGCACGGGCCTCTCACTATCGCGGCCTCTCCTGTTGCGGAGCACAGGCTCCAGACGCGCAGGCTCAGTAGTTGTGGCTCACGGGCCTAGTTGCTCCGTGGCAAGTGGGATCTTCCCAGACCAGGGCTCGAACTCGTGTCCCCCGCATTGGCAGGCAGACTCTCAACCACTGCGCCACCAGGGAAGCCCGGGAATATATTTAAAAAAAAAAAAAAATAGGAAGAGAGTGATGGATTGTTATCCAAATTCAGCCACAGAACAAGAATGGCAAAGACAGCCGCAATAGGAGATTCCTAAGTACAAGGAAAGCAGGAGGAGGGGAGCTGACATTAGGTAAGGTGGGTCTAAGTGGGCTAGAAAGTTTCTGAGTCAGCAAGAAATGAAAGGGGGATAAATTCAAAATTCCATGTGCATCATGAACTTGTGTTCTCTGTTCTCTGCCTGTTTATAAGATAGCAGTCTTTCTGCAGCACTTCTGGAAAGGGGGCTTGGTGTACTGTGTGTATTGTGAGTGTGGGTGGGAGAGGGGGTATCTCTCCTGCTTCCTTCCTTGGGGACTTCTGCTGGAGTCTCACTGGTTAGTGAGTTTAGGAGGGGCAGGGGAGGCATGACGTAGCACTTCCTCTCTCTCTCTCTTTGGGAGCTGGCTTCCCTCAGGAAGCATACAGTCCGCTCTGTTCCTCCGTGTTTGGTGTTTGGAGAGGTAAGAGCTTTTAGTGTTCAGTGCAGCCCACCATTCCTTGGGACTTTAATCTGCGAAGTTCAATTTCTCCTTGGGAATTTCACAAAGGAAGATGGCTTTAGTTCAATTATGTGGCAGTCTTTGTTACTGGAGAGTCTTTAGGTTGTCACGTAATCTCATTGCAGAAGCAGTAATGAGCTAAATCAGACATTGTGATGGACATGATTTAGGTTGGGGAACGAAATGGCAGAGCAAATTTTCAGCCTTGAGTATAGAATGAACTAGTACTGTTCTCTCCTGTACTGTTTAACCAACTTCAAAGTTTCCTGGGGCAAAATCTAAACTTCCCACTAGTGCTCGGGAAAGGGTGATTTCTTCCTTCCATGGAATAACCACAGCCCTGAGCAACACTTAGGTTAGGGAATATCTGTGGAGAAACTAGTTTCTCCAGCTTCAGGTTTCCATATGATAAAACCTCAATTAATTGATGCAACTGGGGACACTGAGTTCACAATGTTAAGTTCCTTCCTCTCCCTGCAGTCTTTGGAGGCAGTAGTTGACTGAGAGCACACATTATGCTCTGCTTCGCTCCTCCCTTCCAGGGGAAGCCTACAGTTGTTCAGCACTTCCAATGATTGTGGATGGGTAAGTCTGTTTAAATCAGGGCAACGTATGACCAGGCTCACTTGGCCAGTAGACCTAAATCATCAGTCTCCAATATCAGCTTTCATCAATAATCTGCCTGACTTTTGGGTCTCTCTTTTTATTGATTCTAAACTTGGGTCTCTTTATTGATTCTGAACTTGGGTGGAGAAGGGAGAGTAATGTTAAGGATAAACCCTCTCCGATCCTTACAGGTGAGTGTTGGGAGGTTTCTCCTCACTCCATTATCCCATGCTGTATAGTGTGGTGCACAAATGAGGGAGCAAATACCACACCCTGGATGGCTGACTCGGCCAGTGACACAGCCCTCCCGTGGGAGTCATCTCCTAGCTCTGGATGGAGATGTCATCAACTTGGGAAGGGCTTTTGCAGTGCATTTGCTTTTCAGATGGATTATTAGTCAGATTTAATTTTTTAAGTGCTATCCAGATAAATTCCAGGGTTTCACAAAACTCAGTGTCACCGTAATGTCTCACATAAAGAAACACAATCCAGCAACAAAAAATAACTAAAAAGTATTTTGGTTCCAATTTTTACATGCGTCTCCTTAAGGATAATGAAAAGGATTCAATTCAAAACACAGAAGCACTTATTCAAAAATCCTGTTTGTTCCTCTCCAATTTTTTCACAGTCTCATTTGTTTCCTGGGCCTTGTACTCAAAACTTTGCCTGAATCTCCGCACCACTATCCTAATTGCTTTTTTGTTTTCTCTTCCTTGCCCCCATTTCTTTATATAAACATTGACTTAGTTGTTTTTTTTTTTCTTTACCTACTTATAGGATCCTTTAGAATAAGTGAGACCTGAGTGTCAATATGAAATTTTTAATATCCAAGGGTGGCTTTTGAGAATAGACAGAAATTGGTTTGATTTATACTTACCTGGGTTTTAAACTAATATTAGTTGATTAAAATCAGTCATAATTTTAAAACCTGGTTTCCTTTCAGCCTTTAAGTTTAACTAGCAAGTCTTGTTATTCTATTTATTAACTTAGTAATTTTGGCATAAAATAAAAACAATTTATCAATGGCCATTAACTCAGGTTAACAGACTAAGTTCGCCGTGACTGTTGTCCAATTGGACCCCTCCATCCTTCATTACTTGCTTTTCAAAAATCAATCCTAAATGAGCCCTTGAAATACGATTTCCTTTGTCAGCGGGGCTGATGTCAGTAGTGGGCGCTGGAGAGATACTGCAGCAAGAAGGGGCTTTTCTTCTAGAAAGGCTCCTGCACAAATGCAGCCTCTCCACGTGCCCATCTACTGTGGTGTGAGTGGCTTTTCCAAAGTCTAGAGTTTTCTGTTAAGATGGCTTTTCCACCTCCAGGCTGCTGCAGTGTGGATGGTTTCTCCAGCATCTGCTGCCTGCAGTATACAACTGGAAGCAAGCGACTCTTCCCAGAGCCTCATCAGGTTTCCTAGCAGGATTCCCTCTGGTAAGATATTCCCATAAACAGCTTTCCCTGGCATCTTAGAGAGTGGATTTCTGGAAAGTTCCACCAGCAGAGCACCACAGTGACTTCTCTGCCATTCAATGAGCCTTCAGCAAGGTCTGGATCTCACTCTTATCCTGGGTAGGCTTCTTCCTGTGTGTTCTATCTCACCCTAAGGGTAAGACTGCTTCTTATACCTGCTATTCCTTTATTCTTTATGGTGTTTTTACTTCTTACTGGACAATCCCTTATTACTCCAATCCTCCATTATAGATAATAACTCTTTATATTAAACTTTCCCTGCAACAATTTCTGTATGACTTCTGTCTCTTGATTGGACCCTGCCTGATACATACCCTTTAAACAAGCAGTCCCCTTTATAGACTTAATTATTAAATGTGCTTAGACTTTTCAACTTCACATATGTACTAAACACATTTAATTTTCCTTAAAACCTTTAAAATGCCTGAAAAGGAAAATTGAAAATCCTAACAAGCAAAATCTTCTCAAATACTTAAGCAATCTTTATAAATTTAATAAGTTAAACAAGTATAGGAAATTTCAAATTCACATAAGCATTCCAATTTGTTTACAGTCAAATTCTTCTAGAGATTTCAATTTAAATTATAAATCTAAAATCAATTACTGATTTAATTTTGGCAATAGAAGGCTAATCTTCCAGATTCGATATGCGAAGTTATGTTAACTACTATAATCATTTTATTATTTTTTTTCTAGTAAACTCCTTTTTTTAACCATTTTTATCAAGGTATAATTGACATATTATATTAGTTTCAGGTGTACAATGTAATGATTCAATATTTGTATATATGATCACTTTAAATAAGAAATATGGATTAGCTTAAACTTGACATAACAATATTTACACTGTAGATTTGAGTTGCTTATTCATTCTTTACTTATTTCCAAACCTTCCCAGGGTTGAAAAGATAATGACTTAGCTATGGGACAATTTAATCTCTAGTTAGCTAAGGTCATTGGATCAATAATTCATACTCATGTTACAGTCACCATCTTAGACAGGCTAAAGAAATAGTCATACTTATTGATCAAGATTTTGAGACTACAGGGGAGATATAGGGACTCAATTCACCCACGTCATTCTTTCTGAAGCATATATGGATATGTTTAATCCTTTTAAAAAACTATTCCCTACGTCATCAGGGGACTCAAAGGTCATACCGTTCCCAATGCTTTCGTGTGATCTGGGTAATATGAATCCCATATTTTCACTCATATTTCAGTTAACTTCTCTCAATTCTTGATTGAGTTCTGAACTTCTTTAGCAATGAGTCACAATTCTGAAGACATTTTAATGCCATTTGGTTAGATTGTGCATTCCCATTCATAGTTTTTTTTTTTTTTTTTTCTGGGTCTCAATTTCAAACTGCTACTAAAATATCTTAAGCTGACACAGAACGCTGGAATCCTGCCATCTGAAAAAAGGGTAGTGGGATTGTGAGGTGGTGGAGAGTGTATAAATGTTTTCTTCCATTTCCATTGCATCTGTATTTCTGAAATCAGGTTGTAGGACGCAGTGAGCAGCTGGACAGGCCCCATGAAGACTGAGAGTTCAAATCTGGTCATTATTACTTTTTTTTTTTTTTTTTTTTTTTTATTTTTAAAATTTATTTATTTATTTATTTTTTGGCTGCGTTGGGTCTTCGTTGCTGTGCGCGGGCTCTCCCCAGTTGCGGCGAGCGGGGGCAACTCTTTGTCGCGCTGCGCGGGCTTCTCACCGCGGTGGCCTCTCTTTGCTGCGGAGCACGGGCTCTAGAGCGCAGGCTCAGTAGTTGTGGCGCACGGGCTCAGCCGCTCCGCGGCATGTGGGATCCTCCCGGACCGGGGCTCGACCCCCTGTCCCCTGCATTGGCAGGCAGATCCCCAACCACTGCGCCACCAGGGAAACCCCACATTATTACTTTTTATGCTACCGGATCTGTTCACATCTTACTCTGAGGGTAAGACTACTTCTCCTATCTGCTATTCCTATATTCTTTATAGTTCTCTTTACTTGGTTTCCTGGGTCACACTAGTCTTGGGGATAATTAAGAGTTTCTGTATTTGACTTGGAGCCCGTCAGTTTTGTTATCAGGACTCAAAACCTGGTCTCATCCCTTTCCTGTGGGCTCAGAGTAGCTTACACATCTTTACTTTTTTAAACTGCTCTTTATTGAGCACTCTATCTTCCAGGCTCTGTGATAGTCACATTACATAAATTATCTCATTTAATTCTCACCATGTGTTAGGTATTTTTCAGCACACAAAGAAACTGAGACACAGACACACACACACGCCTACATTGTACCAGGTATTCTGTTAGGTGCCAGGGATGGAGTGGTGAGCAAACAGGAGTCCCCTCCCTCTTGGAGTTTACAGTCAGGTATGGGGGGGGAGAACGATATACGTAATACATATATACCATAATCAACATAGAACCCGACTGAGGACTGTGGGGCAAGGAAGGCTTCCCTATTTTAACTCAACCCCAGTATGTTTGATAGCAAAGCCCTTTAAAGCCCCAATTAGTTGAGAACTGTTGAAAGCATATGAACTTTAGGTTCCAACAGACCTGGATTCAAATCCTAGCTCTATTTTTTACTATCTGTGTTAACCTATCTGAGCTTCAGTTTCTGCATTTGTAAAATGGCAGTGATGATGTTGATGACGATGATAATGATGACGACAGAGACCTCATAAGGTAAGGATTAAGTGAGATAATGTACATAAACATTTAGCACAGTGTCTGGCCTTAAGATTTTATTTTTCTGTTCCTCTTGTTATTGTCCAATTTTTGTCCTTAATCTTTGTTGGGCAGTATTAATTCTGATTTCCAAGATCCTGACTCTTTGTCTCAAAGTCTCCTTCCTTTTGGAAAGATCATGGAACCTTCATGCAAATAAGATTCCTAGAGGCATGTTCTCAAGCCCAAACTCCCTAAAGTAGATATGTAGATTAGGTACCCACCTCACAAACAAAGGATCCTTATGAGACAAAGCGCCTCACAATGAGCCAAAGACTGACAAACAAACAAACAAACAGAAAAGCTCATCTCAGACTGTATCCTTGCCAGTTAGCTGTTTTTTCTCAGCCCTGATTCCTTGGGATTCTGTCTTTCTTAGGAAAGTTGAGAGATGTCTGCTCATTGCCATTGGTTATGCAGCTCCCTCTACTTGCCGTGCAGGTTGCAGCAACCTCGCTGAGCCTGCCAGCCCAGGATGCAATTACTGCCAATTGCATTGGGACATTTTGTGTGAGAGAATGCCCTGTTACAGAACACACAGAGGGAAGCAAAACACTGATTATTTAATTTGCATTGTTCTTCCATGAATCTAAAGAAACTCCCTTCTGCAAGGAGCAGGGAGACAAAATGATTAATACGGAACAGCCAGCATACAATAAAATAAACCTAGTTACTTAAAAGAAAAGAGTGGGGGGAACTGATGGAAGCAGAAGCAGTCATAAAAAACCATGTTATTTAAATAATACTATATCTCTCCTGCCTTATCATTCTGATTACATTCAACTAATCTACAAAATTGAAAGGTAATGAGCAGTATTTCCTTAAAGCACATTAAATAATAGTGTCAAGATGCAAATTTATTCATTAAGTATAGATGAGTGTGTTAAATATTCATGAATTGTTGCTCACAGTATATAATTAATCCCATGGTCTTTGTGTCCAAAGCACTGAGAAGATAAAGGGTTGCACCACCACTGTTATAAAATGATATCATTCCCCAAAATACCCCTCAGGGCAAAGGTCAGGCACCTAGCAGATCACAATCTGGAACTTCATTTTATAAATACATTACATTGCATTTTAATAGAAACATGGCTATCTGATGACACAAGATTTATTTTTCCACCTCCTGCTGATAATCTAGGTGAGAAATAAACATTTCAGGCTTGAAGAAGCTCTTGTTTGGCAGTAATATACTAGATCTGAGATTCTCTTTGTTTTTGACCTTGGGCAAATGGAAACATTTTACAAAAGTCCCCTTCTTAAGCAGAAAATGTCATGCTTCTACCTCCTTTTCTAATCCCTTTCATTTTTGAAAAACGATTAGTCCTTTCATTTGGGATGGAGCACCTTGGTTTTAGAATCTCTTGAAAATAGAGCTCTTTTCTTCTACATGGTCCGTGTCATCTAGGGCCATACGGAGTCTGAAAATCATTTCTCTCCCTAAATGGCTAATATACCTTTGCAGGTTCTGGAATGTTAAAGACACCTGTTACAGTGTTCCTTATTTACTTTCTAGGTTACTTGTATCACTATTTTGATTCATGAGTATTGCTGTTGACCTCTGGGGAAACTCACAGGTGCGAAGTAGCAAACAAAAAAAAAAATTCAGATTTTTCTAAAAGTCCAAGCAGCTGTAAGTATTCCTTTTTTTATATCTAAGTTTATTAATAAACATTGTGGTGTTTTTGGAAGTTTTAAAACTAAGAACCAGGTTCTTCCAATTCTGTGACTTATCAAGAATGAATTAGATATGCATGATGTCTTTTACGAAAAACTATATAAGTATATCTTTATGTCTGGGTGTAAATTGGATTCTTGTTCTCAATTCTTTACTTTCACTTCTTTTGGTTATATACCCAGAAGTGGAATTGCTGGATCATATGGTAATTCTATGACTAATATTTTGAGGAATTTCCATACAGTTTTCTACAGCTGCTGGACCATTTTACATGCCTACCAACAATACACAAGGGTTCCAATTTTTCCACATCCTCACCAACACTTGTTATTTACTTTTTCTTTTCTCTTTTTTATAATAGCCATCTTACTGGATGTGAAGTGGTATCTCACTGTAGTTTTGATTTACTTTTTCCTATCACATTTCCCTAATGACTAGTGATGTTGGGCATCTTTTCATGTACTTATTGGCCTTTTGTAAGTCTTCTTAGGAGAAATTTCTATTCAAGTCTTTTTTTTAAAAAAATGCAGCTGATTAATACAAGATATATTTGCACCAGAAAAATATGCATTAAAAGGGCATAGTAGTTTTTACTTGTAGAAATTCCAGTAAGTTTTGTTTTGTCTTTTATTCTTTTTTGTATTTTTTGAATATTTTTACAATGCTTATGCATCCTTTGTTTTTGTTTTTTGGATTTTTTTCTAGATTTATTATACTTTTAGCTTTTACATTTAGGTCTATGATTCATAAAAAATAGAAAGAGAAACCACAGAGTGGGAGAAAACATTTGCAAACCGTACAACCAACAATGGACCTGCATTTAGAACATATAAAGAACTTTCTCAACTCAGTCATAAGTGTATAAACAACACTTTATAAATGCACCAGATATCTGAATAGACATTTCATCAAATAAAATACGTGATGGTTAATAAAAACACAAAGAGATGATCAACATCGCTCTTCACCAGGGAAAGGCAAATCAAAATTCACGATGAGATACTACCACACACCCACCAGAATGGCCATAATCAATAATACAGGCAACATCAAGTGTCAGGGACGATGAGGAAAAACCAGAACCCTCATGCATTTCTAATCAGAATGAAAATAAGGCAGCCACCTGCAAAACATTTGGCAGTTCCTCAAATAGTTAAACACAAATTCATCAGATTCCCCAACAATTCCACTCCTAGAAATTTACCCAAGAAAAATGAAATCATATGTCCACACAATGAGTTATGTGTGAATGGTCATAGCACCACCACTCATCACAGCCCTACACTGGAAAAATCTAAACATCCATCAGCTGTTTGTGGACAACAAAATGCAGTTCATGCTTCCAAAGCACTCCTACTTCATAATAGACAGGAACAGAGTATTGGTACATAATACAGCATAAGGGAACCCCCAAAATATATGCTAAGTAAATTAAGACTGACAGAGTATACATATCGTATGACAATATATATGAAATATCCAGAAAAGGCAACCCTATAAGGGCAGAACATAGATCAGTAGTTGCCTGGGACTGGGAGTAAGAGCAGGTATTGTCTTTGAACTGACACTGGAGAAGCTTGTTAGGCTGATGGAAATGTTCAAAAACTGTACTGTAATGATGCACGACTTGTTAATTTACTAAAACTCATTGAACTCTACACTTAAAATTGGTGAATTTTTCAGTATACAAATTGTATAATATCTAAATAAAGCTGTAAAAAATAATCAGCAAAAGGTAGAGGGTATGAGGTACAGTAAAACAAATTTGGCAATACATTGAGAATTGCCGAAGTTGGGTGATGGGTAATGCAGGTTCATTATACAATTCCTTCTACTTTTGTGTATATTTTAAATTTCTCATAATAAAATATTTTTTAGAAGATTGTCCTATGTGTTGTGTTGTATAAAAGAAAAACTACAGAAAACAAGGTTGGTTCTTAGGTAAAGGACAATTTTATAGGAAGGATGAGTCAGATACGAAAATGATTCTAGTAGAAGGTAGAGAAGCCTACCAGTGATTTTCAAAACAGAAGGGAGGATGAGGAAAGGCTTCACAGTAGTGATGGCATTTGAGTTGCATCTTGGGGAGAGGATGGCTTTGATATCATCCCGGGGTCAATGTGGAAGTAAGAATGTGAGAAGTTTGAGGGCACATGTGAGGGCTGCAGAGTAAATTAACTGGGGAGTGTGATGCGTAGGGATACTGAGAGAGAAATGATTTCATTTACTCACTATGTCCTTTTCACTTTTTAAATTTTTTCCTAGTGTTATTAAGGTATAGTTGACAAATAAAAATTGTATGTATTTAAGGAGTACAATGTGATGGTCTGAAATCCCTATACATTGTGAGATAACCACAATCAAGTAATTAACACATCATCACCTCATATAGTTACCATTTTTTTTGTGTGTGTGGTGAGAACACTTAACAAATTTCTTCCATTCACTATGTATTCCTTTTTTTCCCCTAGCTCTATTGAAGTATAATTGACAAATAAAAATTATATATATTTAAGATGTATCAAAACATCAAAACTTGATGTTTTGATATATGTATACATTGTGATTACTACAAACAAGCTAATTAACATATACATCAACTCACATAGTTATTTTTGTGTGTGCAGTAAGAATACTTAAGATCTACCTTCTTAACAAATTTCAAGTACAGCATATAATACATTATTAACTACAGTCATTGTGCTGTGCATTAGGTCTCCAGAATGTCTTCATCTTATAACTGAAATTTGTACCCTTTGGCCAACATCTCCCCATTTCCCCCATCTTTGTCCCCTGGTAACCACCCTTCTACTCTCTGTTCTTATGAGTTTGACCTTTTAAGAGTCCACATGTAAGTGAGATCATGCAGTATTTATCTATTTGTGTCTGTCTTATTTCACTCAACATAACATCCTCTACATTTATCTATGTTGTTGCAAATGGCAAGATTTCCTTCTTTTTTAAGGCTGGATAATATGCCATTGTATACCACATTGTCTTTATCCATTCATCTGTTGATGGACATTTAGGTTGTCTCCGTATCCTGACCTTGTGAATAATGCTGCAATAAACATGGAAGTACAGATATATCTTCACGATAGTGATTTTATTTCCTTTGGCTCTACACTCAGAAGCAGATTGCATTTCTGGTAGGTCTACCTGTAAATTTTTGAGGACTCTTCATACTCTTTCCTATAATGGCTGTACCAATTTACATTCCCACCAGCAATACGTAAGGATTCCCTCTTCACATCTTCACCAACAGCTGTGATTTTTTGATTTGTTGATAAAAGCCCTCCTAATAGGTGCAGGGTGACTTCTCATTTGTGGTTCCAGTTTGCACGTCCCTGTCATAAGTGATACTGAGCACCCCTTCATATACCTGTTTGCCTTTTGCATATCTTCTTTGAAAAAATTTCTATTCAGGTCCTTTGCCCATTTTTAAATTGTTTTTGTTTGTTTGTTTGTTTTGCTATTGAGTTGTATGAGTTACCTACAGATCCCTGATACTAACCCCAATTAGATATATTGTTTGCAAATTCTCCCCCTCCCCCCCACCACACACATGCTTTCTCTGTAGCTTACCTCTTCATTTTGTCAACTTTATCCTTTGCTGTGCATAAACGTTTCAGTTTTATAGAGTCCAGCTTGTTTGTTTTGCTTTCGTTGCCTGTGCTTTTGGTGTCATAGCCAATATATCATTGCCAAGACCAATGTCATGGTGTTTTTCCTTACATTTTCTTCTAGGAGTTTTACAGTTTCAGGTCTTACATTTAAATCCTCTATCCATTTTGAGTTGATTTTTTTGTGTATGGTGTAAGACAAGATTCCAACTTCATTTTTTTCCACGCAGTTATCCAGTTTTCCCAGCTCCATTTATTGGTGAGATTATCCTTTTCCCACTGGGTATTCTTGGTGCCTTCATCAAAAACTAGTTAACCACGTAATGCATCATTTTTATAATCAGAGAAAACAATAAGTTTATATTCATGTAAATTAATTAATGAATTACCTAGACCAGAGTTGGTAAATAAATGGTTCCAAATCTGTATTTAGGATCATCATCCTCTTTTGAATGGGCCACATAGAAAGTTTTCAAATAAAGACATGTTATAAATAATTTAAAAATTAGAAAATATCATAGATTTCTGACTTCTCTTGGGAAAACTTACAAAGAAGCCCAAGCAACACTTGCCTACCTTCTATCTTGTCTATATTAACTCAGGGCTGAATAGTGGCTGCTGACTTGCCTTGTGGAGGCTCCCCACATCACTTACCATGATAGCTCCATTTGAATTTGTGTCTCCTGGGAAAAACAGAGGTGTGTGAAAGCTTGGAGCATTTAACTTCCCCAAGTCCCCAAATTCCATGTGGAGGAATGGAAAGTGTCTAAGATTTGAAGTCAGAGAACTCTGAGGTCAAATCATGTCTCATCTTAGTCTCTTGGTGACCTTGCATAAATACCTCAAATCCCCAAAATATCTGCTTTCTTCTTTATAAAATGGGGTTACCCATATTACAGGGTTATTTTGAGGATTATGTGAGGTAATATATATGGAAACGCCTAGATGTGTGCCAGTGAAAGGAAGCCCCTATATACGTGAGTATACGTGAGTTCCCTTCCAACTAGTGTTTAACGAGGACAGTAACAACAGCAGCAATGATAACTTTAATCTCTTGAGTGCTTATTAAATGCTAAATACTATGTTAAATACGTGATGATCACTATTTCTGGACCCATCATTTCAGTAATACCTGGGGTTGTCTTCCTTTGGATATCATGTGGCTATGTCCCTGCCTCTGTAAAATTTTTTGTTTAAAAGTCACCTTCTCTGTGAGATCCATCCTGAGCACCCCTTTATTTATTTTTTCTCTCTGTGTTTCACTTTAGATGGCTTCTATTGCTATGTCTTCAAGTTCACTAGCTTTTTCCTTTCTCAGTTATCTGCTGTTAATTTTATCCTGTGTATTTTTAATCTGATACATTGCAGTTTTCATGTCTAGAAATTTGATATGAGTCTTTTATATATCTTTGTCTTTACTTAATTTTTTGAACATAGGGAAAACAGTTATAATAATTTTTAAAATATCTTTGCTAATTCTAACATCTGTGTCAATTCTGGATTGGTTTTAATTGATTCATTTTTCTTCATATTTTCCTGTTTCTTTGCATTCTTAGTAACTTTTGATTGAATACCAGATATTGTAGATTTTACTTTGTTGGGTAATGGACATCTTTGTATTTCTAGAAATAGTCTTGAGCTTTGTTTTGGGACACAATTAAGTTACTAGGATTCAGTTTAATCCTTTCAGATATTGCTCTTAAGATTTGTTAGGTGGGACTAGAGTGGTATTAAGGATAGACCTAATTATTCTCCAGTACTCAATCAAGAACTTTCCAAGTACTGTACTCAGTGTTCTATAAATAATGAGATTTTCCAGTTTTGCTAATGCGAATGGGCACTATTCATGGCTGTGTGAACTCTGGCAATTGTTCCTACTAATACTTCCAGGTAGTTAATCCCCTGGTCTCAAAGGTGTATGCTGATAACCATCTGAAGACTCTAGGGAGCCTTCTGCAAATCTCTGAAATTCTCTCTCTGTGCATCTTTCTCCTTTCTGGTACTCTGTCCTGCCAACTCTGGTCACCTTGGTCTCTCTAGAATTCCAGTTCTTATTCTCTACTCACAGTATTCACCAGATTTTTCTTGGGTTCCCCCTCCCTGAGACAGGAACCTCTCAAGTAGTAAGCTGGGGCAATCATAAGACTCACCTCATTTGTTTCCCATTTCTCAGAGATTACTATCCTTTGTTGCTTGGTGTTCAGTATCTTGAAAACCAAGGTTTTATTTTTTTATTTATATTTAGTTTACTTTTTTGGTTGTTTCAGGCAAAAAGCTAAATCCAGCCTTCCTTATCATGGTCAGAAGAGGAAGTCTTTAAATTTTTTCTTTAATTATTAAAAAAATATATATTTTAATGTATGTATCACAAGAAAGGTCAGAAGGCTTGAATTTATTTCTGTCATTTATTGATCAGGGAAAGCCACTTTTGGCATGTGTGCTGGCCAATACTATTTGATTTTTTAAATGATACATTTAAGAATTTAGAACCAGAAATCACATGAAAACATAGAACTAATCATCTTTTCTGTAACTAGCACACCATCAGCAATAAAAAGTAAGATAAAGAATGCTTTTATTTTCCCTTGTGAGTGTCTAGAAGTAGAGAGGGCAGGAAAACATCTGGACATAATTGGAATTTCCAGAAAGCAGGACCACAGACAAGCAAGATGAATTTCAAGGCATCTTTTATCATCGTCAGTCAAGTTATTAATGAGACAAAAGAATACACTGTGTAAAGCATTAGAATAAGATAGTGTCATTGTGAAGGACATTGCTTTGAGGTGTCGTGATAGATGGAAATGAATAGTGACTGCATTGATTCTTCCCTCTGGAGTTGTGAGACCATAGATGCCCAGAGTGATAAACAAAAGGCTGCACTAAGCCAGAGCAGCAGCAGCATTTGTGGGGAAGCTGAGCTTGGGTTGCTTGGTATAAAATAGCATAGGCTATGAAGTGGGCGGAGGGCCGAGGCACCTGAATTTCCTCCAACAGGTGAATGTCGAGATGGTGTGAGGAAGCAGGTGGGAAGGGACGTCTGTCTGCCTCATTATCACTACGTGATCCAGGGACATTTCTGGTATTTTTAAAGTGATCCCAGATTATTTGCTTATCTTTAACCTGACACCTAATTCATATGTTGCTATCTTGAATTCTGCTTTCATAATGCAAAATGAAGTGGATATTGTCAACTATCATGAAAATAAAGACCTTGGACAGAATAATTCAATTTGGCTGTGTCTCTTGGAACTAATTGGCTGCATAATTTTTTGGTTTCTTCATATCATATATAAAGAATTCACATATGGGAAAGTGGAGGGTAATAATAGTATTAATAGATAATACTTATTTGGCTCACTGTAGGCCAAGTTCTTTACATGCATCCTCATTTAGTCATGTCAGTAGCTACAGAAATTAGCTCTGTTAGCGTTTGTGGATGAGGTTTAGAGAGATTAAGTAACTTGCCCAAAGCCATACATTTTATGAGTAGTGAATCTGAAAAACCTGATTCCTCATCTGACAATGTAGGTATTTATTGGATTCCCTTGAGTTATTAGCAGTAAATGAGGTACTGTGTGAAAAATTCTTAGCTACAGTGCCTAGCACAGAGTAAGCACCCAACACATGATAGATAAGCACTACCTTCATTATCATCAGTGTTTTGCTCAAGATCACACACTTTAATAAGTTGGAGGCTGGATTTGAAAACTATGCTTCTGATTCCAGAGCTTAAGCTTTTATCCACTGTTCACCTGCCTGTAATTTTAAAAGTATTATAATCTACTTCATACAGGCTTTGATGTGATTAGAGGCATGGCTTCAATCCCTGGCAGGAAGATCTGACAACAGGAAAGCTGAAAGGAAGAAAGGCAAGATAGAATCATAGAAGAGGGGATCCATGGTTTCCAGAGGAGCTGGCTTCTTCTGAAAGCCTCATAGAAGATTTTCCTGCCTACTCAAAACCTAAGGCAAGATAGTTTGCTAAGTAGATGACTTGCCAACCAAGGAGGAATGCATGGGATGCCATCAGAAATTCCTATGGATATCAGTCAAAATGGAAACATGAAATGATCAGATGCAGTACTAGTCTGCTATAGGGGAGCAGAGTTTGCCAACCCAAAATGTGCCTCTTTGGCACATGGATGCAGAAAAATCAGGATTGCTAAGACAGAGGGTGCTACTCACCACCCAGTTCTACAAGGGTTAAGTCATAACCCACTGCAGTTGCTGACCAACAGTGCAATTTGAGAAGAAATTAAGATGATAACAGGATGTGGCACTCTGTGCTTTGGACAAGCACGCCCCTTAGATAGTTAGATGTATATCTCAGGAAGAATTTTAATGACCCCAGATTCTTGCATCTTCCCATATGTAGAAAAGGACTAAAATCATTACCTCAAGATATCTGTTTTCTGTGATTAGCAGTAACTTTTAACCGAGTTGTACACTTGACTGCATGTATTCCTCAACCAAAAATCATATATAAACTGTTCTCCCACCTCTTCAGAGCACTCTTCTCAGAGCTAACTGCGTAGTTGTGTCCTGGGCTACAGTCCTCAGCAAGACCATGAATACAACTTAAACTCACAACTCTTATGTTGTGCATCTTTCTTTCAGTTGACAGGCATAAGGATTATTTTAAGCTGGTTATTTTTAAGAAATAGCACATGGGGACTTCCCTGGTGGTGCAGTGGTTAATAATCCACCTGCCAGTACAGGGGACACGGGTTCGAGCCCTGGTCTGGGAAGATCCCACACGCTGTGGAGCAACTAAGCCCATGCGCCACAACTACTGAGCCTGCGAGCCACAACTACTGGGCCCATGTGCCACAACTACTGAAGCCTGCACTCCTAGAGCCCATGCTCCGCAACAAAAGAAGTCAACGCAATAAGAAGCCCGTGCACCACAACGAAGAGTAGCCCCCGCTCGCCACAACTAGAGAAAACCTGCGTGCAGCAACGAAGACCCAATGCAGCCAAAAATTTTAAAAAAAGAAGGAAATAGCAGGCACAGGACAAGCTATGAAAACCATGTAGAAGTTACCCTTTATAAAAATACAAAGGGTTTACTCTGATCAATAGAGAAGGCAACAGTTTGTAGCACAACCTTACCCTTGTTTACTGTGCTTTTCCTGGTAACCTCCCATAACTGAGTCACCCATCCCCAACATCTCCTATTGTCTTTAGCTGAAGATCGTATTTAAGGTGGTGGCTTCAGCCATTTGGCAAGTTACTCAGTTTTCCTGGGTCTCTCCCATGTATACAGGAGATATACAGATTATTAAACTTTGTTTTTCTCCAGTTAATCTGTCTTATGTCAATTTGATTATTAGACAAGCCAAAGAAACTAGAAGGGTAGAAGGAAACTTTTTCTTCTGCCTGCCTTTAGATTAAGTATTCTTATTATATTTTCTATGTCTATTAGCTTGTTAGTTATATAATCTTTTATTATTTTTTAGTGGTTATCTCAAGATTGCAATTCATCCTTGATTTATTAAAGTCTAATATAAATTTGTACTTTTACCATTTCCTGTAAGATATAAGGAATTAAGAAAATTTTATTTATCCTTCTCATGCCTATTGATTTTTGTGTCATGTATTTCTTTCTTTATTTATTTTTGGCTGCGTTGGGTCTCCGTTGCTGCGTGCGGGCTTTCTCTAGTTGCGGCAAGCAGAGGCTACTCTTTGTTGCGGTGCGCGGGCTTCTCACTGTGGTGGCTTCTCTTGTTGCAGAGCACGGGCTCTAGGCGCACGGCCTTCGGTAGTTGTGGCACGCGGGCTTAGTAGTTGTAGTTCCTGGGCTCTAGAGCGCAGGCTCCGTAGTTGTGGTGCACGGGCTTAGTTGCTCCACGGCATGTGGGATCTTCCTGAACAAGCACTCGAACCTGTGTCCCCTGCATTGGCAGGCAGATTCTTAACCACTGCACCACCAGGGAATCCCGTGTCATATTTCTATTTAACATATTTTAAATTCCATAAATTGATCATACGCTATCAATATGTATTTACTTACATATCAATCTTTCTATTGCTTTTTACTTCTTCCGACATTTCTATGTTTCCATTTAGGATAGATTTCTTCTATCTTCTGTCTTAAGAAACCCTTTCATATTTATTTCAGCCCGGCTTACTGGTGAAAAATACATTTGCGTGAAAATGTCTTTGTTTTGACTTCATACTTATAGGATATTATCGCTGGTTATAAAATTTAAGGTTGGCAATTTTGAAGATGGCATTACATTATCTTCTGGTTTCATTATTTCTATTGAGAAGTCATCTGTCAGTATTATTGTTGCTCCTTCAAAATTAATGTGTCTTTTTTCTCTTTGACCTCTTTTAAAACTTTCTCTTCATTTTTTCCCAGTTGTATTATGAGATGCTTAAGTGTTTCTTTCTTTGTATTTATCCTTCTTGGAGTTTAAACTATTTCTTGAACCTGTGGCTTGTTGTCTTTCTTGTTTTAGAAAAATGTTTGGCCACATATCTTCAAATATTTTCACTCTTTTCTCCTTCTAAGACTTCAATTACATGTATGTTAAACTTTTCCTGTGTTTAAGCCTGGGTCTCTACTGCTGACCTATCTTTCAGTTCACTAGTCCTCTCTTCAGCTATGTCCAGTCTGCTATTGAACCTGTCTATTGAATTTCATTTTCAGTTTTTGAAGTTTTCTTGTTGTATAATTTCTATTTAATTTTTTATTTATCTGCTGAATTGTTCATCTTGACATATTTTTTCTTGAATATATTAGACACAGTTGTTTTTGTTTTATATATGATAACTCCAATATTTTCATTTCCCATAGGTTCATTTCCATTATCTACTTTTTCCTTGGTCTCTTCTATTGGTTTGCCTAATAGATTTTTATTAAAAATTTTTTGGATCTTGCATATGAAAAAAATGTACACATTATTTGATTTGGGATAATATTATTTTCTTTCAGAGAAGGTTTATTTTCGTCCTGGAAGGCAGTTAGCCTGGGGGCAAATTACTTTAATTCACTTTGAGATAGAGTTGAATAGAATCTGGTTTCAGGTGGGCTGGTCTATTTCTCGTTAACCTTTTTTCTAGTGAGTAGTCCTTTGAAAGACCTCAGCTGGAAACCTTAGATGTTTGCCATAGTCTCTTCTCTTTAGGGACTTTGAACTTGAATTTTTTACTCCCAAGCCCTATTAGTCTAAAATTTTGCTTAGCTTCTCAACCTCTCAGAGGCTGCCTGCAAAAAAAGCAAATTCTCTGAAGGGAAAAGAAGAGCCAAGTGTCAGACTTAACTCTTTGTACTTCCTTTCTTTAAGAATCTTGCTTCCTTGATGGCTCCCCAATGTTTTCCAACGGATTTTTTTGGTTCATATTTTATCCTGCTTTCCCAGTTGTTCTTGGCAGAAGTTAGTCCTGTATAAGTTAGTATGCCATCATTGGAATCAGAACCTCTTATGCTTTTCAGATTGTAATTTTTAATGTACATATTTTATCTTTACTACTAGGTGGTAAACTCCTAGAAGACAGGTCAATGTTCTACTTATAACAAACACCTTGCCCTACCTATAGTACATACATTACTGACTGACTGAATTAATGAATTTTTATTGAGTGTCTCCCAATTAAAACGATAATATTAAACTCATTTTCTTCAAGAGTTAAAATTTCTCATAAAGATGCTATTCAAGTGTTATTGTGATAGGTGAATATAGACTCAGAAAAGTGACCCAGCTAAACTACATCAAAGTTTTAAAATAGTGTCAGATAATCAGACACAGAAATTCTGAAAACCTTTAACTCCCCAGGATTTATTCATCCTACACAAAATAGGTGTTCTGCTACTGACACTTTGATCCAACATCCTCGTGTTGTCAGAATTCAGAGGCCTTAAGGCCTCAAAGTGCTCCTCTGATTTTGATCCAAAACCATAATCAGGTTTTGAACCATTGCAGAAAAGAGGTCTAATCTCTAGAGTCCAGCAGCAGCTATGGCACCAGAGGGACCATAAATACATAGACCAAAGGCCCAGCGAGGGGCAAGCAACTGATAAATGTGTTGCTGAAAATGTCTGTCCAGTTTCTTCTTTCCTTACTTCAATTACTTGCTATAACAATATTTATTTCTCCTTTTCTAGTCTTTTGAATTATGGTTTTTGTTATAGTTATTTATTTAAGAAATATTTTAGTGTTTACTATGGGCTAAATACCATGCAAATACTAGGGCTGGGTAGATGCAGACAGGGATATGGAAAGTATTAAAAAGTACACTTTTTTCCAAAATAGGGGCGACAGGTGTGAGTGTGTATGTGTGTGTGTGTGTGTGTGTGTGTGGTGATATATATGATGAAGACGGTAGATAGCCTAGACAGCATGAAACAAGAGCCATCTTCCAAGTTCCAGATTGAATCCTTACTGTGAAAAATACATGTTTATTGAATGAACAACTGGATTTCAAGAAAGTTGTTGAAGTGTAGGTTCTGATTGCTACAGGAAGTTCTTAGATGTGAGGTGCTTATAACTTAGGTCACAGGAAGTTGGTAAATTAGGTTCACAGGATTTGGCAAAGGTTATTTCAAAATAAAAGCACCTATGAAGTATTGCCTATTTTTGTTAATATAAGAAGGCTTCTAAGGTTCCAGCAGACAGGAGAGTTTGGGAACTCAGAGTCTCTGAAACAGGAGTTTTAATCTAAGTTGAACAGTGCAGGAAAATATGGGCAGGGGTAACTCCAGTCAGAGTCCTGGAAACCTGAGCCAGGAGAGAGACTGATGACTTTATTTAAATAGTTTTAAACCAGTTGAATGGATTATTTGTTATGATGGTTCCATAGATAAAATGCCTGACTTATCCAGGATAGGCTCAACCAAATTCTTCATTTTACCAGGGAAGAATATGATGGTAAACTCTTCTCTTTCAACTTGTTAGTGAAATGGTTTTAATAATATTTTATAGCTTGCCTAACTGGGGGATGTAGTATTTTGATATTTAATTGGTAACATTTCATTAAATTAATCTTTCTTTTTCCAGTAGTTATTTATTGAGTACATACATTATTAGATTTGGGGGGATCATAAATAAAAGATACTGACTGTATTATTTACAACAGTTTTGAATGCTACTTACAGAAAACCCCAAAATAATAGGCAGTACAGTGGTAGTATATGCCTGTTTCCAGGTAATTTCCACCATCCATGTTGTCATGGTCCAAATTGGCATTCATGTTCCCAGGACAAAGTAGATGGGGCAAAGGATGGGTATCAGCTGTCCAGTTTTGAAAGACTTTTAATTATTATTATTTTAGTTTACATACTGAAAAATTAACTTTTTGCATACAATTTTGAGTTTTAGTACATATATAGATTTGTGTAGCCACCACTGATGCCGAAAACTTGGCCTCTGTGCACCAGTGGTGAATCAAATCTTGGAGGCAGAGTTTGGGGTGAAGTAGAAAAGAATAGCTTTATTGCTTTGCCAGGCAAAGGGGGACACAGTGGGCTCGTGCCCCTCAAAACTTGTGTACCGACTGGGAGGATTTGGTGAGGAGTTTTATAGCAGTGGGTCAAGGGCAGAGTTGTTGATAAGGATCAGGGTGTGTGCAGGGCCTGCACCCCTTTAGACTGGTTTTGGTGTTCTCCTAATGAGCTTCTCTGGTTCCTTTAATCTGGCCTCACGTGGTATCTTGATGAGCTTCTTTGCAATGAAGAATGCTAACATCTTCCATTTGGTGGGGGTTTTAGTTCTGTAAAGAGCTCAAAGATATTGTTATGTGTATCCCTTGAGGTGGAACCAGGACCCTGCCACAAGGCTGCACTATTGTTTCTTGGCTGCTCCTCCCTTGTCTCTGTATCCCCTCCCTTCCCTGATTAGCAACTGTTTGAAAGGATTCCATGCCCAGGAGCCCCACAGGGTCCTACTCAGTTTCACCACCACAAATAGGACACAGAGTAATTTCATCAGCCCCCAAATTCCTTCATTCTACCTCTTTGGGGTCAACGTCCTCAACAAACCCAACCCCTGGCAACTGCTGACCTGTTCTCCATTTCTATAGTTTTGCCTTTTAGAGAATGTCATATAAATGGAATCATACGTCATAAAAGTATGTAATATTTTAGTTTTGGCTTCTTTGATATAGTATAATGCAATTGAAATTCATCTTATTGTGTGAATGATAGTGTATTTCTTTTTATTGCAGAGTAATATTCCATTGTGAGGATGTACCACAATTAATCCCTTCACCTGTTGAAGAATATTTTAGCTATTTCCAGTTGAGATGATTATAAATAATATTGATATAAACACTCATATACACGTTTTTGTTCTGAACATAAGTTTTTTCTTTAAATGCCTAGGTAATAGGGTAAGTATATGCTTAACATTATTAGAAACTGCCCAACTGTTTCCAGTGTAGCTGTAACATTTTGCAGTTCTCTCTACAAAGTATGAGTGTATGGGTTGCTGCAAAGCCTCAGCAGCACTTAATATTGTGAGATTTTGTTGTTTTTGTTGCTTTACGTTTGTGTTTTTTTCTGTTTGTTAATATTTTTAAAGCCATTCTAATAGGTATGTATGTGGTATTTCAATGTGGTTTTAATGTGCATTTTCTTAATGACTAATGATGTTGACCATCATTACAAGTGCTTATTTCAATCCACATATTTTCATTAGAGAAATGTCTGTATACAGTTAATTTTCTATGTCAACTTGGTTAGGTGGTACCCATATATTTGGTCAAACACATGTGTATGTTGCTGTAAAGATATTTTTCATATGGATGATTAAAATTTAAATCAGTAGACTCTGAGTAAAGCAGATTACCCTCCATAATGTGGGTGGGCCTCATCCAGTCAATTGAAGGCCTTAAGGAAAAGGACTGACCTCCCCCAGAACTCTGACTAATACTCTGTCTAACTCTTTTGTGCATTTTTATATTGAGTTGTTTGGTTTCTCATTATTGAGTATTGAGAAGTCTTTGTATATTCTTGTTATGACTTGAATGTTTGTGTCCAAAAATTCATATGTTGAAGCTCTAACCCAATGTGATGGATTAGGAGATGGGGCCTTTGGGAGGTAATTAGGTTTAGATGATATCATGAGGGTGGGGTTTTCATGATGTGCTTAGTGCACTTATTAGGAGAAACCAGAGAGCCCTTTCTCTCTCTCTTTCTTTCTTTCTTCCTTCACTGTGTGAGACCGTAGCAAGAAGGCAGTCCTCTGCAAGCCAGGAAGAGGGTCCTCATCAGGAACCGAATTGGCTGACACCTTGATCTTGGGCTTCCCAGACTTCAGAACTTTGAGAAATAAATGTCTGTTGTTTAAGCCAGAGTCTATGGTATTTTGCTATAGCAGTCCAAAACATTTCTGTATAAAAATCCTTTGTTAGGTAAGTGATATGCAAATATTTTCCCCAAGCTGTGACTTATTTTTTAATGATCTTTCTCACAGTGTCTCATAGTGTCTTTCTCATAGCAAAAATTTTCCATTTCTATGAAGTTCAACTTTTCAGTTTTGTGTGTGTGTGTTTGTGGATTGTACTTTTAATGTCATATATAAGAACTCTTTGTTCAACCCAAGGTCATGAAGATTTTCTCCTAAGAGTTTTACTGGTTTTTTTTAAGTCTATGACCGATTTTGAATTAAATTTTGTTTTGTTTGAGAAATGGATCTAGGTTCTGTTTTGTTTTGCATAGTGATGTCCAATTGTTCTAGCACCGTTGGTTGAAATGACTATCCTTTCTTTATTATCCTTCATTAAATTGCCTTTGCACCTTTGGCAAAACTTAATTGAACATATTTGTATGGGTTTATTTCTTGGCTCTCAATTCTGTTCCATTGATCTATGTTTCTATCCTTTCACCACACTGTTGTCATTACTGTAGCTTTATAGTAAGTCTTAAAATTGGGTAGGGTGAGCCCTCCAACTTTGTTCTTCTCTTTTAAAATCATTTTAGTTAATTTAGTTTCCTTTGCTTTCCATAAAATATTAGAATCAGCATGTCTACATCTACAAAAGATCCTGCAGGGATTTTTATTTATGTTTCTTTAAATCTATGAATACTTTTTTTTTAAAGAATCATTTTTATAGCACTTTAACTTTTTTTTTCTTTTATAAATTTATTTATTTATTTATTTTTGGCTTCGTTGGGTCTTCGTTGCTGTGCAAGGGCTTTCTCTAATTGTGGCAAGCAGGGGCCACTCTTCATCGCGGTGTGCAGGCTTCTCACTGTTGCGGCCTCTCTTGTTGTGGAGCACAGGCTCCAGACGCGCAGGCTCAGTAGTTGTGGCGCACGGGCCTAGTTGCTCCGCGGCATGTGGGATCTTCCCAGACCAGGGCTCGAACCCGTGTCCCCTGCATCGGCAGGCAGACTCTCAACCACTGCACCACCAGGGAAGCCCTAAATCTATGAATATTCTTGAAAGAGTAGTTTGGAACTAAGGGCAGCCAGTACCTTGACTGCAAGACAGGTAGGAATGTAAGAAACCCATGAAAACTTGTCTCCCCCAAATTTATATGTAAGCACTTCTCTCTCTTTTTTTAGCTATTGTAAATTTATAAATGGTCTTTTGTTAAAGAAACGTTTGCAATTACTCATTGTCAATATATAAAAATACAATTATTTTTTCATATATTGACCTTCTTTCCTACAACATTGCTAAAATCCCTAATTAATGCTAGAAGTTTTTTTGTAGATTTTTAGGGATTTTCTACTCAAACAACCCTGTTACCTAGGAATAGGGAGAATTTTATTCTCATTTTATGCTTTTTATTTATTTTATTTATTTATTGCCTTATCACACTGGACAGGACTTCCAGTATAATGACGAATAGGAACTGAGATAGCAGAAACCCTTGTCTGTTGCCAAACATAGTAGAAAAGTATTCAGCCTTTCACCATTCAATGTGATGTTAGGTCGCAGGTTTTGTAGATGCCACTTTTCATACACAATTTTAAAGGATTCCTTTTTCCACCTCCTTCCTCTCTGTGATTTCTCCCACATACTCTGGCTCTCAGAAGCACCCTTTTCTGGTGCTCCATTAATCCAGGTCTTTAGCCTCCCTGGTTGCCCTGTACTTCCTCCAGTTGGGTCCACCTTGGAGTAGAGAATTCAGAGAAAAGAGCCTTCAGAGCCACTCCTGCTACTGCCACCACTACTGTAGTGTCATAGCTTCATTACAATAGTTCCATCTTGTAGGAACCTATCTCTCTAGCCCTCTGGTTGAAGAGAGAGATAATTTTGGGAGGATAGATTTCTGTCAATGCATGATGCACTGTTCTAGGATTTGGGATACCTGGAGTATAATCCAGGATATATGAGAGGAAAAAAAAAACAAAACACCAAGGAATTCACTGCTATATGGGATGATCTTCAAATTTTTGTTTGCATGCTCAGTCTGACTGCTGTTATTTACTTTTCAGAGTCCTCAGATAATTCCTTTATATTTTTGGACTAGGGATTTTAGCTCTAATCAGTCAGAGATAGTGTGGAGTGTTCTCACTCCTTAAATGGAATCAAAAAACTGTCAGCTATTTTTTAAGAAAATTTCAACCTCAGGCTTACACAACATCCATGCTTACATGTCATTGACCAGAATTTAATATGACCATACCCATGTGCAAAGGTATGTGACCATATGCCCAGCCAAAAAGTAGAGGCTCTGTCATTATGGAGTAATGGAAAAATAGATATTAGCAAAAACCCAGCAATTTCTGCACCACTCTCCTTATTTCTAAAAATCTGAAGGTCTGATAGGGAACATAAGCATGCAAATCATGTGTTACATTATTATATTGTAAATGTTAAAAGAGATTCATCTTGGTGAGCATAGTTTCCACACTGGAGTCTCTGGAATCTGGAGCACTTTGAGGGTAGTCATGTAGGTCCCAAAACCTTTGTAATATTTTGAAAAACTTCACAGAAATGATATGTTTACTTTTAATTAGGTTTCCAGAGGTTAGCGAAGCATTACACTTTTTTTCTTTGGCTGGAATTCTGTCAACTCAATGAGTAATTTTAGTTTTCTTATCCTGATTATTAGTTTAGAATAGATGTAAAATTTCTCAGTTATTAAAAATGTAAGACAAACTACTTTTTACTTAATAGGTGCAACGTAGTAGACAATATCTTTCAAAGAATGGGACCTTCATGTTGTTGGTAGATTTCATTAGTCTAGATTCTTTTGACAGCAAATAACAAAATAGCTAAAATACAATTTTGTTTTTAGATAGTTTCTCTGAAACAAAAGAGAAAAGGGGCATTTATTGGCTCATGTAATCAGGAAAAACATACTGGAATGGCATCATTTATGATTTTTTGAGGGTTCAAAAGTATCACCAAGCAGCTAGCTTTTTATCTCTTCACTTCTATGCAACATGGGTATTTTTCTCTTTGAAGGGACTGTAGCTATTGGCCAGATAGGCTGTTAGCATACCTTTGTAGCAACATCATTGGGAAGAGTTAATTCCTTTATCCCAGAGTCTATACATAAATCACAGGAAAGGGATCTGATTGTCCCTGCTTGGTATAGATACCCATTCCAAACCAATCACCATGGCCAAGGTGATATGGTACAAAGTTTGGCCCATCCTGGATTACAGGCCCACCTGTATGATCATGGTTTGTTACTGGATGAACACAGGGGAAGAAAGAATGTGTGTTGGGAAAAGAAAAATAACAGCTATCTAACCTTCATATGGAGTGCAATAAGTGAACAAAATATTACACCTGATACAATTGTCTTATCTTTTCTTTTGGTTGTATCTTATTTTTTCTTCAACTCCATACCTATATCATCCATCAAGTTTTTCATTTGAGGAGGATAGCAATCAGAGAAGTTCCTGAAATTATTACTTATAGTAGTATATTCTAAACTTAACTGTCTTCTTTCTCTCAGGAGTTCTGAATTGTCAGTTTGTGTCCCCAAGTCAGGAATATATTCTATCATTAGAGCCAGAAAAGAAATCTCAACTTTATTTTAGCCATAGGTAGTATAGATCTGAAAGCTCTTTACTATTTTTTCTCTATCCCTTTGCCACATTCCAGCTGTGATATAGATAGCCTAGCACCAGGCTTGAATATTAATTTGAAATATTATAGTTTCCTACTTTAAAAAATGTCCCAAACTATTTTTTTAACATCTTTATTGGAGTATAATTGCTTTACATTGTTGTGTTAGTTTCTGCTGTATAACAAAGTGAATCAGCTATACGTATACATATATCCCCATATCCCCTCCCTCTTGCGTCTCCCTCCCACCCTCCCTATCCCATCCCTCTAGGTGGTCACAAAGCACCGAGCTGATCTCCCTGTGCTATGCAGCTGCTTCCCACTAGCTATGTATTTTACATTTGGTAGTGTATATATGTCCATGCCACTCTCTCACTCCTAAACTTTCAATTGTTACTTAGTAAATATTTGTTAAATAAATGCATTTTAAATGAATAATATTGTTCATTCAGAATATCAAATATCAAAGATATTTTTGTCTTTTTTTGAGATCCTATAATTTTCCCTCTATGCACTTAACATTCACGATGCGTGTATCACCCTAACTTTATTTATTTATTTATAATTTTTTTAAATTAATTTATTAAAAAAAATTTTTTTTTTTTATTTAGGCTGTGTTGGGTCTTCATTGCTGCACGCGGGCTTTCTCTGGCTATGGCGAGCGGGAGCTACTCTTCGTTGTGGTGCGTGGGCTTCTCATTGCAGTGGCTTCTCTTGTTGTGGAGCACGGGCTCTAGGCACACGGGCTTCAGTAGCTGTGGCACTTGGGCTCAGTAGTTGTGGCACACGGGCCCTAGAGCACAGGCTCAGTGGTGGTGGCGCACGGGCTTAGTTGTTCCACTACATGTGGGATCTTCCCAGACCAGGACTCGAACCGTGTCCCCTGCATTGGCAGGCGGATTCTTAACCACTGCTCCACCAGGGAAGCCCTTCACCCTAACTTTAAAATGTAATATCAGAATTTCTGGAAAGGAGTTTTCCGGGCATCACCTCAATTTTTAATACTTGAATGCATTTCTCACTGTTTTGTCCTTTTCCCATCATCTCAGAACTTATCCAGTGCCAAGGTGTCTGGGATTCTCAGTTCCCAAAGTGTTTGTTCCTATTTAGGAAGCCAAACCACAAAAAAATGCATGCGTAGAAACAAATCTCACTCCCTTGATAATGACTGATTTAATACTCCTTCATTCGTACCTACTCATTCTGCCATATTTCTTTATATCACCATGACCTCCACTCTAAATATGTAATATTCTTTCCCCCAGTCATTTGTACATTTGTAAAAATATGTTCTTTTCTTCTAGTTTTGAGATATAATTGGCATACAGCACTGTATAATTTTAAGGTTTACAGCATAATGATTTGACTTACATAAATCATGAAATGATTACAATACGTTTAAGGAACATCCATCATCTCATATAGACACAAAACAAAAGAAAAAGGAAAACAATAATTTTTTCTTGTGATAAGAAATCTTAGGATTTACTCTCTTAATAACTTTCATAAATAACATGCAGCAGGGTTATTGATATTAATCATATTGTATATTATATCCCTAGTGCTTATTTATTTTATAACTGGAAGTTTGTACCTTTAATCAACTTTAACCATTTCCCCCTCTTCCACCCCCACCTCTGGCAACCACAGATCTGATCTCTTTTTCTATGAGTTTATTTGCTTGTTTGAACTATAATTGACCTACAACACTATGTTAGTTCCTGGTGTGCAATATAGTGATTCAATATTTCTATACATTTTGAAATGATCACCACAGTAAGTCTATTTACCATCTGTCATCACACAAAAATATTATAGAATTATTAACTATATTCCCCATGCTGTGCATTTCATACCTGTGACTCATTTATTTTGTAACTGTAAGTTTGTACCTCTTAATCTCCCTCACCTATTTCTTTCCAGCCCCCACCCATCTCCCCTCAATCACCTGTTTGTTCTCTGTATCTATGATTCTGGTTCTGTTTTGTTATGTTTGTTCATTTGTTTTGTTTGTTAGATGCTACATGTAAGTAAAATCATATGGTTTTCATCTTTCTCTGTCTGACATCACTTAGTATAAACCCTCCAGGTCCATTCATGTTGTCACACATGGCAAGATTTCATTCTTTTTTTATGGCTGAGTAATATTCCATTATATATATTTACTGCATCTTCTTTATCCATACATCTATCGATGGGCACTTAGTTGCTTCCATACCTTGGCTATTGTAAATAATGCTGCAATGAACATAGAGGCCCATATATCTTTTCAAATTAGTGTTTTTGTTTTCTTTGGAGATGTACTCAACAGTGAAATTGCTGGATTGTGTGGTAGTTCTATTTTCAATTTTTTGAGGAACTGCTATACTGTTTTCCATGGTGGCAACACCAGTTTACATTCCCACCAACAGTTCACCAGAGTTCCCAATTTTCCACATCCTTGCCAACACTTGTTATTTGTTGTACTTTTATTATAACCATTTCATCAGGTATGAGGTGATATCTCATTGTGGTTTTGATTTGCATCTCACTGATAATTAGTGATGTTGAGTGTATTTTCATGTGTCTATTGGCCATCTGTATGTCTTCTTTGAAAAAATGTCTATTCAGGTCCTTTGTCCATTTTTAAATTGGGTTGTTTGTTTTTTTGATGTTGAGTTGTATGGGTTCTTTGTATAATCTGGATATCAACCCCTTATCAGATATATCTTTTGCAAATATCTTCTCCCATTCAGTAGGTGGCTTTTTCATTTTGTTGGTAATTTTCTTTGCGGTGCAGATGCTTTTTAATTTGATGTAATCCCATTTGTTTATTTTTGCTTTTGTTTCCCTTGTCTGAGGAGACATATCCAAAAATAAATATATATTGCTAAGACTGATATCAAAGAGTGTACTCCCTATGTTTTCTTCCAGAGGTTTTATGGTTTCAGGTCTTACATTTAAGTCTTTAATCCATTTTGAGTTTATTTTTATGTATGGTGTGAGAAAGTAGTCCCATTTTATTCTTTGCATATAGTGGTCTAGTTTTCCCAACACCATTTATTGAAAAGGCTATCTTTTCCCCATTGTATATTCTTGCCTTCTTTGTCATAGATTAATTGACCATATAAATATAGGTTCATTTCTGCGCTCTCTATTCTGTTCCATTGATCTGTGTTGTCTGTTTTTATGCCAGTACCATACTGTTTTGATTTCTATAGCTTTGTAGTATAGTTTGAAATCAGGGAGCATGATACCACCAGCTTTGTTCTTCTTTCTCCAGATTGTTTTTGCTATTCATGGTTTTTGTGTTTCCATACAAATTTTAGAATGATTTGTTCTGGTTCTGTGAAAAATGCCATTGGTATTTCGCTAGGGATTGCATTGAATCTGTAGACTGCCTTGGGTAGTATGGTCATTTTAATAATATTAATTCTTCCAATCCATGAGCATGGTATATCTTTCCATCCGTTTGTGTCATCTTCAAGTTAATTCATCAGTGCCTTGTAGTTTTCTGAGTACAGGTCTTTTACCTCCTTATTTAAATTTATTCCTAGGTATTTTAGTCTTTCTGATACAATTGTAAGTGGGATTGTTTTCTTAATTTCTCTTTCTAATAGTTTGTTGTTAGTGTATAGAAATGAAACAGAGATCTGTATATTAATTTTGTTTCCTGCAACTTTACTGAATTCATTTATTAGTTCTAATTTTTTTTTTTTTGGTGGCAACTTTAGTATTTTCTATGTATAGTATCATGTCATCTGCAAACAGTGACAGTTTTACTTCTTCTTTCCAGTTTGGATTCCATTTATTTTATTTTTTTCTTATCTAATGCTGTGGCTATGACTTTCAATACTATGTTGAGTAAAAGTGGTGAGAGTGGGGATCCTTGTCTTGTTCCTGATCTTAGAGGAAATGCTTTCAGCTTTTCACTGTTGAGTATAATGTTGGCTGTAGGTTTGTCATGTATGGATTTATTATGTTGAAGTATGTCCTTTCTATACCCACTTTGTTGAGAGTTTAAACAGGATAACTTCTCATAGTCTTTCTTACCCCTTTCATCTTGGTTTTCCTTGAAAAAGCAACTCCATTTGATTATTCCTGGCTGAATTCATTTTCTCATGCTATACACTAGATTTATTACAACTTTTAAAATTTTGGTCAGTTTGGTCCATGATCAATCCTGACATAGGAAAATATGGTAGTTTTGATAATCAACATCAAGATGGAAAACTGAGGCACCAGTAGTCTGCCCTCTTCTTTTGACTATTTGGAATTCACATATCTTCTCTCGGATTCATGAGTCACTTTTATGTGGAAGCTTTTTTACTTCTTCTAGGTAGAGATGGAGAGGTAGGTAGTCCAAAATAATCCTGCCTATAGTTATTTACAGGTTTTTGCAATCCCCTTTCATTGAGGAACTTGCTTCTAACCAACGGAATATCTCAACATTGAAAGGATATCATGCTCATGATTAGATTATAACTTTAATCTTACTAGCAGACTCTTTCCATTGGTGACTTTGATGAAGCAAGTTGTCATGTTGTGAGCTGCCCTGTGGAGAGGCTCACATGGCAAGGAACCAAGAGCAGTCTCCAGCTGACAGCCATCAAGAAACTAAATTTAGCCAACAATTACATGAACTTGGAATTGGATCCTCCCGCAGTTGAGCTTTCAGACGAGATGTCAGCCCTGGTTGACACTTTGATTGTAGCTTTGTTAGAGACCCTAAAGAAGAGGACCCAGATAAGTCATGCCTTAATTCCTGACTCACAGGAATTGTGATATAATAAATGTGTGTTGTTGTAAGCAACTAAGTTTGTGGTAGTTTGTCTCATAGCAATAGGTAACTAATAGAGATGTTCTTTGTGCTTTTGTGATATTCTATACACATTTCTGTCATAGCACTTATCACATTTTATTCTTCATTATACAGATGACTCCCAAATTTATATCTTTGTATTAGATCTATCTCCTGAGCTTCATATATAGAACTTCATTTCCATGTCCTATACACATGTCAAACTAACCATGTCTACTAAACTTAATTCATCTCCAATTGCTTCTTCTACTATATTTCCTAGCATAGATAGTAGTATCAACATCTGCCCAATTGTTCAAGCCAAAAACTTGTGAATTGTCCTTGATTTCTCTTCCCTCTCTGTGATGCTTTTAAACAACAAATCAGATATACTCCTGTGTTTAAAATCTTTCTATGCTTTCCATGTGTTATTCTCATAATAAAGTTAAAATTTCTTATGACAACTTGTAAAGACTTATGTGGTCTGACCTCTGATTAAACTGCTCATCTATCTCTTACCACCACCTTCCACCTCTCACCCCTGTGGTTTTTCTCCAACCAGCCATAGTAAACTTCTTTTAGATTCTTGAACTTGTCATGCTTTCTCTCTTCATTATGACTTTCTGCATTACGCTGTTCCTTGACCATGCTTATCTTCTTCATACCCCTTTTACTCAATTTGCTTCCACTCATCTTATTGATCTCAACTTAAATTCACTTTTATCAAAAAGCCTGCCTTGATAATTCCCTTGTCTAACCTCTTGTCTGTGTTAGGATTCCCTCTGTCATCACCCCCAAAGCACCTGTATTCTTCCTGTCCCAGCACTTATCCAATTGTTTGTGAAAGCCTTTTAACTTGTTTGTCTCTATTATTACACTATAAACTCCATAAAGGCAAGAACTATGTCAAATTTTTTCACCAAAGAGTCCCTCGTGCCTAGTAGAGTGTTCAGTTTTAATTGATACTTCCTGTTCACTGTGATGTTGAGCACATTTTAAAGTGTTTATTGGCCATTTGTATATCTTTCCTTGTGAGGCATATGTTCAAATTGTCCATTTTAAATTCAGATTTTTTTATTATTTAGTTGTAAGAATTCTTTATATATTCAGAATATGAGTCCTTTGCAAATATTTTCTCCTCTCTGTGGCTTATATTTTCATTTTCTTAATAGTGTCTTTTAAAAAAGGTATAAATTTGATTAACCTCATTTATTAATATTTTTTCTTTTATGATTTTTGTATCCTAGGAATCTTTACCTAACCCAAAGTCATGAATATTTTATACTTTGTTTTCTTCTAGAATTTTTTTTTTTTTTTTTATCTTCTATGCTTAGACCAATCATCCTTTTCAGGTTAATTTTTTTGCATGGTGTGAAGTAAGAAATGAGACTCATTTTTTCCATGTAGATATCCAGTTTTTTCAACCCCATATGTTGAAAAGACTATACTTTTTCCATTAAATTACTTTGGCATCTCTATGAAAATCAATTGACCAAAATATGTGGATCTTTTTTGTAAGTGTGGACTCAGTGACCATAGTTCATGAGAACTGGGTAGCCCGTCCAGCTGAATATATAATGGCGAAGAAGAACCATTAGAAAAGAATGTAAGATTTCCACAGAGATTGAAAAGAGACGTGGAAAGTTATTCATTTATGATTTTGAAACTACCAGTCCCCTCTCCCTACTCAAGGTAACTCACCTACCACACAGGAGAGTAATTTTTCCTGTAATAGGTCACTTCTAGAGAAACATAAGTAGGTTACTTAGGTCGTGAAATCTATTTAATCACATGAAAAAGTGTGATTCTTCATTAGATTTTCCTTGGAAGTTGTAGACAACAGGTGAAAATCGGGTCAGGTGCATGTTATGATTTTTTGTTTTCTCAGTCTGTTTCTTAGCCCTGCTTAAGTCTCCAAGTAGATGCATATAGCTATCATGACATTAGAAAATTTTCATGCAAGCTCAGTAGATACGTATAGATAAAGCCATCGTAAGAAAAAGCATAATCAGGGTAATTCACATTCATGGTCACTCCTAAAGCTGAGAGTGAATGCATATAGAGAATAATAACACAAGACTAATTGATCTACATGGATAAAAGGGATAAAATGGATCCATATTTACACCTACATTTGTTTCACATCCTATGCTATTTAAATTCACAGCTTACTTTTAACTGTCCTTTAAAGGTGCAATTTGTTCAATGAATACATTTAAAAATAGTACCAGAGACTTCTCTGGGGTTCCCCTAGCAGATTTCAGAGAAGATATTTGCATTTTACTGTATCGTGGACATTTTTATTTCATTTTTCAAAAATAAACCCTACATTTTCAAATAAACATCGCTATTCTACAAGATACTACTGTCAGGAAGCCTCATCTTGTTTTAGATGAAAGCGTCTTTATGTCTTGGTGGCTATCTCCTGTATCAACCATTTCCAAAAGGCATTGCTAATAGAAGTTCAAGATGAACTTCCTGACATCTAACATATGCTGTGTCATCTGGAGAGTTCGAATCACCCTATAGGTATATTTGAACATTACTTGCACATATAATGTAATGACAATTTTTATATCTGAATCATCATTTCCTTATACTTCTTATTTTTCTGTATAACATATGATATTTTTTGTTTGCAACATTCTTCTATTTATTACCTTGTTCTGGGCCATCTTGTAATTACTGGAAATTTTGATTTATCTTCCTAGCTCTTCAGTAAACTCCATGAAGATAAATACTACAGCCTACCCATCTCTGTATTTTCCAAAGCTCTAATGAAGTACCATGAATTTGGTTATATTCAATGTATATTTGTTGAAACAATATTTTTGTATAGATATTAATAAAGACCAGGACTAATTCTATAGTTATATACTAATTATATTATCAAACTTTCACTCTAGTTACATTGCCAGGAACACACTTAAGCTTATGGCTTATCCAAGTCTCAGTAATGAGAAGACAGGTTTGACAGTGTAGGATGATTAAAATGCTTAATGTTCAATTAGCCTTCTTGGATTAAGTCTAGTAAAGGAAAAGGCAGGTAATTTAAAGTTGTATTATGGAGAATATTATTTTACAAAAATCTTAAGAAGGCAATTTGAAAAGGGCATTGATGGCTCAAAACTTAAAATATCCAAGGCAACATTTTGAAACTACAAAGATCAGATAAAAGGATTATAAATATACTGAAAGTGAGTGGTATAGACTAGAAAACTGAAAAATGTAGCTAAACTCAATATGAAGAATTTATTTAATCTAGCAGTAATAGGAAAAGGTGGACAATATAAATGACTCCTAAATCTACAGTGATATCCATTGTCATAAATTACAAACATGAGGAATGCTATGATACTAAATGTAATTTTCTTGAGTCATTACATTTCAAAGACAAAGCACAATAGCAAGTATATAAAAATATGGATATATAAAATGTGAACAAATTTCCCCCACTGGGAAGCAAAGGAAATTATGGCTCCTTGTGAAGCGTTACAAAAATGAAGTCAGTAATAGGCAGTTGTAAAGCTGGGGGTGGTGGTGTGTGTGTGTGTACCTGCCAGCAATTGAATGTGTCCCCCGAATTCAGGAACCAACTCTGAACATGAATTCCGTGAAATTTGCCATCATCAGAAATAACTTGTTTTAAAAGATGGCTTCTGAATACACTGCTGGTAAAGAAAAGGGCTCCCAAAGCTCAGCCATTTGAGGCTTATTTTTTCAGAGCTTCAGTGTGAAATCTTCCCACATGGAGTTGCCTCCTATTTCACAGAACGTGTGCTTTGAAGGGAGTCTGGGGGTGGGGCCAGTACGTCCAACTTTCTATCTAATTGCATGAAACACTGAACGAGGGGATGATCTGATCTCTCTGAGAAGATTTCACACAAATTCAGTCTAGAAATCCACACTTTACTTTTGGACTCTTCTGAATGTCCTCCTGAGGTATTCTGACATTTCATTCATTGACTCTAGCTCTGTCCAATGGAGCCACAGAGTTTAACAATAATTTCACACCTCCATTAATGCCTTTTAAATGTTTGGATTTAGTTCTCCTTTAAACGTTCTTTCAAACGAGATAAATGTTTTCAATTCCAGGTATAATATGACTTCCAGTTCCCAAGTGGTCCTGGTCCCTCTCTTTTGAATGGATTCTTATTTGTCTGTATCTTTAAAGTGTTGTGACTCCCACTGCGATAGAAAAATGGACAAAATATTGGAAGAGATAGTTCATGAAAGAAAAAATATAAAGTGTCGAAAAATATGCAAAAATGTTTAACTTCCATGGTAAGCAATTAAATGCTAATTAAAGCAAGATAACCTTTCTTGCATATGTAAAATTGGCAAAGATGAAAAAAACCCACCAATTTCTGGCAAGGGTGCAGAGAAGCAGGCACCACTGTATGTTGGAACAATAAAGGAAAAATCAGAGGAGCGTTCAAAACTTCATGAGCAAACTTGTTTATCATATAGAAAAAAATGACAGTGGAGGAATGGATAAATAGATTATGGCACAATGTAGCAATAGAAAATGTTGTAGGATAATTTAGTGACATTGGAAAAATGCTTGTGATTTCTTATTAAGGAGCAAAACAGGCTATAAAATAGCATATTTTATATTTATGTAATTTAACTATTATCTATAGAAAAGTACCAGATAAATACCAAGCAGTTTGATAATGAGTGTCATACCTTTCTGTCTTCTCAATGTTTTTGATGGTGAAAATGTACTACTTGGGGCTTCCCTGGTGGTGCAGTGGTTGAGAATCTGCCTGCCAATGCAGGGGACACGGGTTCGAGCCCTGGTCTGGGAGGATCCCACATGCCGCGGAGCAACTGGGCCCGTGAGCCACAATTACTGAGCCTGCGCGTCTGGAGCCTGTGCTCCGCAACAAGAGAGGCCGCGACAGTGAGAGGCCCGCGCACCGCGATGAAGAGTGGCCCCTGCTGGCCGCAACTAGAGGAAGCCCTCGCACAGAAACGAAGACCCAACACGACTATAAATAAATAAATTTTAAAAAAAATGTACTACTTGTCCAATCAGAAATCGAGTAAAAACAAGTTATAAAAATACTCCCAGAAGTGGTCTGATTAATCCTGAACCTCCCTACTTGTTCTTAGACTCTCCTAGCATCTTAGGTCATAGTGATCTTTGAAATTGCTACGTCTCATATCAGATTGCTCTAAAACCTCCAAATATTTTTCACAAGTACTGCAGTTAAGTCATGCTCCTGTCTTTTTTGAACCAAAGTTCCTGTCTTTACATTTGTTCCTGTCAAATTTCATTTGGTTTCATTGAACCCATATGTTGGGCTGTTGAATGCTTTCTTTTTTTTTTTTTTTGCTTCTTCTATTGTTTCATATTGAACAACCACCCACAGCTCTACATGATCGACAGATTCATTTGCATGGTAATAATGTCCTCATCCAACATTAATGCCCTTTTATCCATCAAAGATTGTAGAGTATGACCTTTTTTACTAGAGATGAAACCCATTACAACCAGCATCACCAAAAGATATGTTGGACAAGCCATTTTAATTTGAAGTAAAACTGCCACTGAAGATGGAAGACCATTCTAAGTTAATTTCATTGTAGGTGTTTTACTTCTGGGGAAGTTCAGGCATTTGGATGAAAATAATTTTGGAAGATTATATAGATTTTTGAGTGATTTCATAAGCATAGAAAACAGTATATTTGAAAAGTTTTACCAATGGTAAATTCAAGAACTCTTAACAGTGCATGGTGTAAGATGCTAGTGGTATACACTGTATACTTGTATTATTCAAGAATTTTAGCCATGGGATGAGGGATAGTGAGAACCTCATTTTATCCTTGCAAAGCAACTTAAGATATTCTTATCACCAGTTACAACTGTTAGAAATTGAAACCTTTGTCATTTACCAACCAGGAGCTATAGTTTCTTGTCCTTAAAAGGAATTTCACATTGACCTGGAGGAAGGTAAACACTGGCAGGTTCTCTTCTCTAATTATTTTGTTTTTAGTCTCAACTAATCTGTCTCAATAGACAGACTAAGAAAATTTATATGCTAACATGCAAAGCATTTTTTCCCAAGACAGCACTTTCCTATTAAATGAGAAAGAACTCTAGGATGTGAAATACAATTGCTGTTAGGAGTAAAGGATTTCTAGATATCTTACAGAAAATAATATCAAAGAATAGAAAGTATTGGGAAGGGAAGAGAAATGTCGGGAGAGAGTATGAGGGGCTTCTCTCCGTGAGAATACACCCTGTGCTGTTGTGGTGATGGACAATACGTATGGCCTATTTGGACCTTTTTCCTTGAACAAGTTCATATGCCAGTGTGAACAGAGAAAGGGAGGAGGGTATGAAAGAGATATTTGTCATTTTAAAATATGAGAACTAACAGTTTCATTTTTTTTTTTTTTTTACTTTAAAATATCATTGCAGCACTGCATAGACCTGAAGACCAAGGGAAAATTGAAAAGGGAGGCTAATCTTTGCAAAGGAAATAGGTACCCAAAAAAGATGGGATGATCAGAGGCAAGGATCAGTCTATATTACTTTAACCACAGATCATTAAGACATTCAAAGTCATGTTTCTTCTACTGTTGGTAAATGCTTAGAAGTGTTTCTTACTTACTAGTTTCTCATCTCACATTTCTCTGGTAAAGGAAATCATATCCTCTCTTGGCATAATAAGATCTAAAACAGCATTTTGCTTCCTAGTTTATTTTGTTTGAGGTGTGGGTACTGACAGCCATGTAGAGCATTTTTTTTTCTTGTGTTCTTGATAAGGATTATGAACATAAATGAGTCATCCATATAGCTGCACAAAACTGAGTGATTTTTTTTTTTAAGCCTATATATCATCATGACTAAGAATATTATGGCAGAGACTGCTAAATGTTCAGCAAGCCCTGTTTGTTTTCCTCTTGGGCACACAGACAACATTGCCAGGTCACATGACTGAGCCTGGCCAGTAGAATGTGGGTGGAATTATGTACACCACTTCTGGACTTGCCTGAAAAACAAGTTCCCCATGCTTTCCCTATTAGCAGGCTACATAGGGAGGTCTCTAAGGATGCGGTGGTGGGCAAAGCCACATGATGGAAGGAGCCTGTGTCTCTGAGTCATCCTCGGAGACAAGCTGGTTAGAGAGGAGCATCTATAGGGGACTCATGTTTTAGAGAGAAACAAACCTTATTTTGTTAAGCCACTGAAATTTGGGGGGGTTTTGGTTACATCTATTAGCCTATTGCAACCAGGTATTGATTCTAGGTCAAATTGCCTGGGTTCAAAACCTCATTCTAGGGCTTCCATGGTGACACAGTGGTTAAGAATCCGCCTGCCAATGCAGGGGACACGGGTTCGAGCCCTGGTCAGGGAAGATCCCACATGCCACAGAGCAACTAAGCCCACGTGCCACAACTACTGAAGCCCACGTGCCTAGAGCCCGTGCTCCACAACAAGAGAAGCCATGGCCATGAGAAGCCTGTACACCGCAAGGAAGAGTAGCCCCTGCTCGCCGCAACTAGAGAAAGCCCAAGCGCAGCAATGAAGACCCACTGAAGCCAAAAATAAAATAAATAAATAAAACAAATTTATAAAAAAAAAAAAAAAAAACCTCATTCTATCCCTAGCTGGCCAAACTTGAACAAGTTACTTAAATTCTCTGTGATTCAGTTTTCTCATATGTGAAATGGTGATAGTAACATTACATACCTCATAGAGTATTTGAGGGGACTGAATGAGGTATAACAGCCGTTTAATAAACCTGACATATAAGCATAGGTTATTATTACTTTATTACCAGAAAGACTCTCATTTTAAGATCATATCCAAATAGGGGTCTCTTACAGAGTTTGGTAGAGAACTGTAAGCTAATTTGTAAAATGAGAAACTATCCATATATGATGTTCAACTGCAAGCGTGCTGAGATTTCTAGAAGAAAATAAGGGAGAATGGGAGGAGTGAAAGGAGGAAAGGAATGAAGTAATGAAAGAGGGAGGGAGAAAAGAACGAAGACCTCTCTATTTTAAGCAGCTTATGTACTAACCCAACTTTGCTAATAGGTCTGACACAGCAAGATAGGAAATCTACTTCAGAATCAGATAGTTAATGTAGACAACGCAAACTCTGGAGGCTGACCAACATTTTCTCTTGCCATTGTCTGCAGTAGTATCCTAGACATCTTTCTGCCTTGGATATTGAATATATTGAATCTCTCTCTCTCCCCAGCCCACTGCCGCCCAACTTTCTTTTTTTTCCCTTCAATGACATATACTCTCTGGCTTTGTTCACCTCTCCTCATTTATCTTGTTGTAAAAGTAAACCAAACTGAAATATACCAGTAGTTCATTGCCACTTAGTAAGCTTTATTCTAAGGCATGATGCCTATAAATAAAGCAATATGATGCCAGGGGAAAATAAAACCTCACCAAATTCACAACTGTGCATTTACAGTTTCTTCTATAAATAGATGAAGATTACAGGTTTTTTAAGTGAATGAAAGACTACAGCAAAAATTGTGTGAATTTGGAAAAATGAGTGAAGCATAAAATATACTGTATGTAATAGAAATGGGTTTTACTCAGTAGCAATGACAACAAAGTTAAACACAGGGAAATGAGTGCTTTGTAGGTTAGGTAACAAGGAACCATGAAATGCCCTGCTTTTGGTCCCTTTGGAGTTTCTTAGAAGAAACTGCTCACTATGTAGGCAAATATATGAATTTAGCAGTTGGTTATTTTATTTGTCAAGATGTTCTTCACTTTTATGAAAGTGAACTTCTATTTTTCTGAAGTCTCCAAGGCAGGAAAAAAAGGAGACATATCTGTGGAGAAAGAAGAGCTTTTTACTCCATAAACAAATTGTGCCTATTCTGAAAAGAAAAAAAAAAAAAAGAGAACTAAAAAAAATGACGTTTTCTGCAATGTTACAATGCCCAAGGACAGTTCTGATTTGATGCCTTAGCAATTTACATGGAATTTTACTCTAGTGGTTTCTATAAGATTCAGCAAAAACAAGCAACAGGACAATATGCTAACTCTGAGCCACAGGAGCCATTTCAGAACCTCGTGCATATATTTCAAAATTCTCCTCTTCTAACAGTATCACATGAATGGGCTGTAAAGAAAAAGCCCTTTCAATCTTCATGGTGATTGAGTCTTGTGGGGCATTTGATTTACCTTCCAGAGAGTATGTGGGCTCAAAATCATGTGTAGTACAAACATGAGCACGATACCAAAGGTAACATTTCACCTACCAGTGCAGATGAATTATTTCACTAACCCAGGCAGCTGAATTGGTTCCAGGATGAGGGCAGTTAGGCTCTGGGGATAATTCAACAACAGGACCTGCCAGTTACATCAGGCAACCTCCATACTCAGCAGCTCTTAGGACTATCAGTGACTTCATCATCCTCAATAACAAAAGAAGAAACTGACTTTTACATATTTTAAGCTAATCCTAGAATCTTATGATAATGGAACATGGCCCAGCATAAGCAACAAACATAGATGATAGAGCATATCAACAATTACTGAGATATTACTTCAATTATGCAAATATTTCTATACTTTAGTATAGAAATTTCTCAGATCGTGAGTAGAATCAACATTAATTGGAGCTCTTGGTTTCCAGGAATAGACTCTTCCAATGAGTCACTTATGCATTTTCCAGCTACTATTCTGTGCTAAAATGAACAACGTAGTGGAAAAAGTATTTAAAAAGGAGACATGAGATAAGAATTTAAGTCTCAGTACTTCCATTCGCCTGTTTTATAGCCACCGGCAAGTCACTTCACCTCTACCGGTCAATTTCCTGAACTCCAAGATGCAGGAGTTGGGTTGTTTGGTCTCTAAAGCCCCTTGCAGTTTTACAAGTCAAGACAATTTATAAAGGCTAGCACTGGCTCCTTCAGTCATGGGATCTATGTAAACTATTAAAATGATGAGGTCTTGCCTCTTAAAACTACAGTTAAGGGAAAAGCATTTTTCCCTCTTGGCCCTGGGACTATAAATCATTTATTGTGCTAAGACATGCAGACAACTGACACTGGACAACAGGGTTTGTTCTTTGCATTTGGCATGCCACATTAAACACTAGATGGGTATGTTGTTTAAAAAAAAGGTGAGCCATCTGATTATATTTTCTTGCTTATTGAAATTAAACTGAGCTTATAATTAACATCCAATTAACAGCACCAGGTGAAGTACTTTAGTGTTGTTTTTTTCCTAAGGAAGTAATGAGTGATTCTCTTCTAGTGGCTTTATACTTCTGGAAAGGTCAGCAAAGTCCCCAATTCAGACTCTTGCTCCCACATCAGCTGATTCATTCCAAATCCTCAAAGAGCAATCTCCTTATATAATTTTCTCTTGTCCACAGTGGTCACAGTTCTCTAGCCATATAATAAAAATCATGCAAATCTGAGTTTGCTTACGGTAAAGACAGGCTTATTTGAATAGGGGGACCGATGTTCATTCACATCAGTGCGAATGGAGCTTGACGCGCTGTTTTTCGATGTGACTTTAGCTGAGCTGCAATCAGCAGAGGCTACGATACAGATTGCTATACTTCCAGGTCTGATTTGTGACAACTGTGGTGTCTAATTGTGTCCTCAGTTCTAGATTTAGCAGCTTCTGTAGCTTTATTCTTTTGGCCAGCCACCGAATATGACTTTATGTGCTCTTAGCAATCAGTACATTTAATCTGGATTTTCTTTTTTATTCAGGGTTCAAAATGTAACCCCACAAATTTCAGATAAAGTCTAAAACAGATTTTCTGTGATTTATACACATCAGTGAGAAATATAGGATTGCATGTATATCTTTATACACACACACACACACACACACACACACACAGGGACTCTATGTGCATACATACAAATGTCCTCCCAAATTGTTTTTTCTTTGATAGGTTTGATAACAATGTAAAATCACACATTCTAAAAGGTTTCTAATTCACATTACCATCATAACAATATAAATAATTAGTACTTATCACTAGGCTAACTTAGAAAGGATTCAAACATTCATTTTAAAACCCCTTTAAAATTTTCTTGCTTTTTATCAAGGATTCTGCAGAATTAAAAATAATGTTTACTTACTTTATTATTTTTAGCTTGCATATTTTTATGTTGATTTCAGAAAATTTCCATTTTCCATAGTCCATTTGCCTAGAGCCTTGGATGCTATTGAAATATTTTTATTTTTCACAGATATTACTTAACTTCTGGGATGTATACATATCAGTGATGAATGAGTTAAATTTTCCAATGTTTAGGTGCTGGATGAAATCTCTTTCAGTTGCTAGAAAATGGACCAGAAATTTGCACTACAAAGGTCTCTCCTTGAATTGCTCCTCTACCATTCCCTTCTCTATCAGTAAATCTTAGATGGAAAATTTCTCAACATGGGAGAAATTAGACTTTATATTTCCACTTTGTATTTCCACATTAGGAAGCTGAGGGTAAAGAAGAACAGGAAATGGAACCAGAGAACATTAAGAATGCAGAGAAAAATAAGTCATGTGATTCTATCAAAACGATGATGACACTGGGAGTCATTCAATTAGGTCTCCACGTTAAGAATAATCTGGTTTTTGTTTCCCAATTTTAGAAAAAAAGAGATAAGAGACAACAATAAAAAGTGTAGAGTTGGGGTTTGGGTAAGGAAAAAAAGGGAAGGGAGGGAAGGGGAGGCCCCCCTTACCACTCCAAAGGAAACACTGCCTACCGTCATAGAGTGAGGGGTGCAGGGCTCTGCAAAAGTCTCCATCAGAGAGCGCGACAGTGAAGCAGGAGAGCAAGGATGTTTTCCGAAGTTTCTCATTAGTAAGGGTTAAAACAAATAGGGTTGGTCCTCCATTTACCAGGAAACTAAATAAATTACATTATGTCATTCCCTGAAACACTCTGATAACCAAGCTTCCTTTTTATTTAAAAGTGGAACTTCTGTATCACAACAGGGGGGAAAAACAGTCTGTATTACAATTTTGACATTTTCATCTGTTTATTTTTCTTTGAGTGGGCATTTCTATCCATCATTAGCTCACAAAAACTAGCAAACGTAGAACTGAAAATCACATAAGGAAGCAACAAAAGAATAACAACGATAATAGTTCCAACAATGGAAGTGGCACTTGGTCATTTTTATGGATGTGAATATTGAGGTATTAAAATGGCAGAAAAGAGCAGGAAAGAGGCTTTTGTCCAAGATGGACCATTTTAAAGGTAGCCTATCATGGGACTTAGCACTGGTGGAGACCTGGAAAGGGCTCCCAAGGTGAAATGCACCATCACTTCCAGCCTCCAAAACAGGCTGTAAGTTAAGCCCAGCTTTTGTCTTTTGAATCATTGGTAAGGATGTTTTTGGTCTCTCAGCTACTCTCTCAGCAAATCAACCCTCTAATATTTAACGAGCAATGAATATATGGAGAACAAAGTAATCTTAAGATGGGGACGAGAAACTGTATTTCTTTGCTTTTATTTCTTCCTGTTGTCTCTGCTACCTCGTCTTTTCCCCACCTAAATAGAGCCACGAAAAAAAAAAATCAAAAGTACTTTTGTTCACAGGATTCCTAGTTTATGGCCAGGGCCATCCTTGGGATACTTTTTGCATAATCCTGATATAATACATTGTATTTGGCACTGAAATCAATTGGTTACTAGTCTACATAAACTCTATTCTATACAAATATTAGCAAGGGGAGCAGTCTGGAATATGTCGTAGCAATTAACAAATTAGAGACCATCTGCTAATATGTCAGAATGCATAGGCAATAGCCTGATGGGGTGGTCACGGGCATCACATGGGACAGCATATGTGAAAGGACGCTACATGACAAAGCACTTTGGACATTAAGGTCATTATTATTGTTGTTATTATGGTATAGCAACTGATACAGTTTGGGGTAAATAAACCCCAAGAAGGCAAAAGCTCTGGTCAGATTAAATACAAGGAATCATTTCCTCTCCATGTCTAACAGTTGGCACTTGGCAATGATAATGAAATGTGTGGAGAGACACATCTTGGGCCTATAAAATAGAAATTTGAATATACAAATATATATTATGAAGTATGGTAGGATACAAACTGATGTAAAAATATGCTTTGCTTTCCCTGTTTCATGATTTTAAAAAGCATAAAATTTTGTGTTGTTGGATGTTGAAGCAGAGTTAGTAAACCCTTTTGGTTATGTTTTAAGAATGTTTTCACAGTCTATGTTACTACAGTGTTGGTATCTTACTTGTTCAATAGCTTTCTGAAATATTTAGCACTCAACCAAAAATAACTAAACATTAATACAGATCATTCTAGTAATATGTTTAGTTATATTTTGGGGGGTAGTAAGAATGGAGTGATGAGAGTAGAAATTAAAAAAGATTTGCTAGTTAGCCCATTTTGAATGAAGTGTTTGAGATAGTCAAGTAATCCTGGTGGGTAGGATGTCCATATCTTCCTTGTGAATTAGGAAATGGCCTGAGGCTTTAGCTGTAGGAGGTACTGTAGGAAGATGGTAAGTCAGGAAGAGATTCCTTTCCTGCCCACAGGCCAACTAGTTACTGTGGCAAGACCCTTGTACCCAGAAAGCATTTCTTGGGTCAGTGTTTGACAATCAACCATTCTTCAAGATGGTGGAGCTGCTCAGGTTCAACAGACAGCAGAGTCAATAACCTTGCCTCATGAGACCAAATCCCAGGGCTTGTGGAAGTTACTCACTGTCCAAGAATCCTGGGCAACTATCTTGAAGGATAATCTTCCCATTTCTTAGGTCACTCTTGTCATGTTACTGGCCTTTATTTCAATTCCAGTTAGATTATAAAGTGCAGTATGAAATGTTGAACCTTCAGAAAGAACGTAATGAGCACAACTACCCTCCACGAAGTCCCAAGTTCAAATTACTGGCGGAATCACCGTCCATATCTGAGAATGTACAGAAACTTGATCATCACTGTTGTTGTCTTTATCTTCACCAGCATCAACATCATTAGCATCACAGTTGCAGTATCATGATCATGTCAAGTGGTGTGGCAAGGTCAGAAAAGCCAACATCAAGACACTGTCCAGTTTGGGTGTGTAAATATTATCCTGTGTTTCTTGGCCCATTTAGCAAACACTTTCTTTTCGGTGATAAACCTATGCCCCCCATAGGGGGCGTGTTCATGAAGAAAATATTCATCACATTCGTCTCTTCCTTGTTCATAGTAATGGTAGGGGACTTTCCTATATCCTTCTGTCCTAGAAAAGAAATAAAGAAAAGGAGAGAAAGACTGAGATGAAGAATGAAGTATTCATTTACAAGACTCCATTATGTGCCCAGTAAATGCATTTACTTGCAAACCCATGCATGATTCTTGTCCATGAACTCAGTTAAAAGCTATTATACATAAAAGCTTTTAGGAAGACATACCAGATCCTTAGTGCTTTAATAAATCAAATAAAATTTATATATCACACCAATTACATGCAAAAATATAGCTATCCTTTGAAGGAGGAAATGGTGTATAATGGAAACAAACTTTGGATAACCTGATTGCTCTTGCAGAGCTTGAAGAAGCTTAGTGATTTTTCAGAGTAAGATATTTGGTTCATCTGTGCTCCATTATGCTTATAGTTAGGGTAGAAATATTTGATTATGAAGATTGTGGCTTAGTTACCATTTTGACAATATGATTAAAACACTCTCTGAATTATATTGTGCCAATTGTTGGTAGGGAAATATATTTCATTACCTTCATGAAGCATGGAACGTTTGTTTTATTATCTACTTAGAAACTATCCCACCAGCAGGAATATACTGTGGATAAACATACCCATTTTAAATAAGGATCTGGCAGATTACTCACTTAGTAGTGAAATATAATTTCCAGGAATTCTCATTAAGGTATCAGCTTCTCTGAGGCTTCAGGACATTTTGTCCTTCAAGGTCAAATACAACCATTGAGTAGATAGCCATCTATCAACCATTAGAGCAGCAGAAATGACAAACCTGCTTTGCAAATTAAATAACCACTGAACTTGTTCTGTATTTCCAAGCCACAAGTCCCTGTTATGCCTCAGACTAAGGGAAAAATGTTCCTTCTGACATTTGACATTAGACCGTGGTAAATATCTTTCTTTTTTATCATCCCTAAAAGTCACAACTTGATGCACTGACAATAAAATGTCATGTCAGCAAAGAATGCTGGGAAATAATTGTTGCTTTATCTGTTTCTCAGATTTATGATATTAAAATGAATTGTGATATTTTGACAACATATCAGAATTGGAGATGCATAAAAATAATTTCCTGTGATCTTACTTGCAATAGGTGTCATTTATCATCCCGTAGACGTGAATGCCATAACAGGCATCCATGGCCAGAATGAAGGTAAACCACCCCGTGCTGAGATAAGAGCCAGACTGGACTCTGTAGGCGGAACAAAAACAAACAACGACAAACAAAACAAAACAACACAGAAGACATACACAGAGCAACAGCAAAGTGTGATGAGAAACGGGCAACATTTTATCAAAAACATAGCCCTTGTTATCAGGAAAAAACATAAGGAAGCTTGACAATCTGTCAAAGATACACACTTATTTCGAATTATCTCTGAATAATTTATAGGCATGCTCTCACTCTTAGTACCTTAAGCCTAGAAGCTACGTTGTCTGGAAGAGAAGCCAAATGGTGAATATCTGGAGTCAAATAACCCTGCTCCCTTTAGGTGAAAAATAATTTATTTGATTTCCCGTAAGACACAAATTAGTACTGTAGATCAGAGGACAGGTTTTCTAAAGTTGCTTGGAGCCCTGATGGGAGCTGAGTGATAATGGTGTTATCTTACTTACCTGGACATGTCACTTTCTCTGAGGCTTGCTAAGTGAAAATTGGATGCGGTGCAGGTGAATGACTTGGTCTGTGAAAGCATCTGAAAAGTTTCCTTCACTGTTTTCCAGGCATCATGAGACGAAACTTTTCCTTTGTAAGACCTATCATACCAATCTCTTTAATACGCTGTTACTGAACACCACAACTACTCTGTGCCCCTCACTGTTGTAGATGCCGTGGATGCAGTAATTATCACAAAAACCAAGGCTTTTGTCTTCCTGCAGGCCAGCGGATTGGATCTGGAGGTGACTGTATTATAAAGGTTGATCAGGGAAGGCCTTTTTGATAACAGAAGCAAAGATCTGGGAAAAAAGGGGGTGGGAGAGGGTGAATGGGAAGAAACCGTGTAAGCCATACTGGAAAGGCAGCCTCACGTGGGTAGCCTTTCAACCCCCTCTTGGTCACATAAGAATGGGCCTTGGGCCCGGAACACTTCCTTACCAAGGAGTTCTCACAGCCTGTGCTGGACTTATCACCTTGTGTGTGAATATCTTTCTCTGTTTCACACTCAACCTGTACGCGTTTGCTTAAGTGTCATATGGCACATGGCTAACCTCACTGCTATATTCATCTCCTTTAAAAAGGGGATGGGGTCTTTTGTTCTGTGGCACAGGAGGGTTGCATGCAGGCCAAGAGCTTGTGTCAGCTGCTGGGAGGGACCTGCTGGCTGTGGGGGACCGATGCCCACTATTAGAGCTGACCTTCCTCTATCTCTTCTCTGTGTGAGGATAGCATTTTTCCATCCAGTGCTTGACTGTGTTGTGTTTTCTTTTGTGACTCCAATACCAAGATACGGTGGGCAGAAGTGTCTGGACTTCTACTCCTGGTGATAAGCGACAGATGCCCCTTGCTCAACAGACCATATGAGAGAAGAGTGTCCCAGGAAGTGTTCCATCTCACAAATATGAGGAACTATGCTTGGTATGTTTAAGGAAGAGGCGGGAAGTACAGAAACTGAAGGGGGAGAGGAATTAGATAAGTGCTGATTGGAGGATTCTGTCAAATTCCAACTGGTTCAAGGGAATATTTGATCTCCATATTTGTCTTTAGCCAAGACAACACAATCCATCCAAAACAGATGACTGCCTATCTGCTTAAAACTTTCCCCGTAGGGGCATCTGGGTCACCCAGGTTGTTCGGCAACTGTGTAGCCCCACCGTCTTAAAAAGACTACGTTTCCTATCTTCCATCTAGATGTCTTGGTAAACTAGAACATGGCCGGCTCTTCTCCTCCAAACCAACACTTCACCACTGGTACAGCACTCCAGCCAGTAGCTGTTCCCACTGATGTCCAATATCCTTGCTGCAGTTCTCCAGGACCAAGCCATCAGTGTGCTACAATTAGGACCCTGAATCCTTTGATTCCTTTTTTTTAAACAGGCACCACGTGGTATCAAATCACTTAAAACAGGCAAGCATTTCAGACTCACAGTGGGGTTTGATAACTGGATTTTTAACCTTTATTTTCATCGACTTTGGTTGATTTGGAAGGAGAAACAGACCCAGAGCATTTATATCCACCCCCTCTGCCTATTTGTCACTGAGTCTGAATTGCCGCTATGTAAATTGACTTCCTTTGTATCTCCTGGTGTGTCTTCTAAATGGAAAACATTCCAGAAACAGGATCACATTAAGTTACACGCACTTTCATCTGTGGTAGGAACACTAGCGGCAGCATGGGTTAGGAGCAGGTGCCAAATGGGTGGGAAGACATACCACAGGGAGGCGAAGACACAAAAGAGCAACTTGGCTTAGAATAGAATGGAACCTGCAGTCAATCCTGCGTTCTGGGGTCTGAGGAGGAGCAGCAAGGATGGGAACTGCTTAAAGCACCATCTGCTTAAAAAGTCATTTGAAAATTGGGAGAGATCAGAAGAACAGGGTCTTGACTAAAAGCTCCCAAATCGAAACTAGAACTTTTATCTATGTACTGATTTTTTCCAGTTATTATTCCTGCTGAATTGTATTTTTCTCCCTCTTCTTGCCTTTTCCTTCTACTTTTTCTACCTTCCAATCCTCTCTATCCTTCTTCATTACTAGGCTGACCAAGCACTAGTAGAGATCACTAAAAATTACAGCATCTATTTGCACATGATGAGAAAAGACAGGTCTCACATATTCACCCATTTACTCATTTTTTTCAACAAACATTCATTGTGATCCTATTATATGCCACTGACTCTGCTAGGAGCTGGTGACGAATATGAGATATTTTCTTAAAGAGCACATGGTCTAGTGGAGGGAGGCACACATGTTAACACAATTAGTCGCAATCAGTGTAACAAAGTGGAGTTTCAGAGTCAGTACCAAGTGCAGTACAGAACAGAAGTGAGGATGTCTGGTTTCCCATTCCAGCTGTGCCACTACTCAAATGTCAAGCTTTGGACAACTTATTTGGCCTCTTTGGGTCATCTTTGTTTCCTTGTCTCTAAAGTGAGGTAGTTCAACTAGTCCTATCTAAGGTTTCTTCTAATTTTAAAATCAAATGATTCTGCAGTCATCACTTTCAGTGGTCAATCTGTTTTATTCTTTAGCCATTTGGCAGTTCCATGTTCCATGTGTGTTGGATGGGTAATTAACAAGCATATTAATTGATCAGGTCACATTTAATGCACACTTGTGTGATGGGCATGCTCCTAAATGCCTGGGGTGTATATAGAAAGGGTATACAGTTTTACCTGGCAATGGTAGTGGCTACAGTCACTAAATTTTGGAGGGAGAAGCTCCATGTTTTCCTCTTTCACACGATTACTCATGGAAGGTGCTGGAATGGCTAAGACCAAAGGCACAGCCATAGCATTGAGGGTAAAGCTTAATTTGAGTGAGAAAAAAATCGAAATTAGGGCAAATTGTTTTTCTTTTTATGCGTTTTTCCAGGAGCCAGTCCCTCCACGGAGTTGCTGTCAAGGACCAAAATAATATTAGAGCCCCGGAATAAAGGGAGGATCGTTTGTGTGACATATGGACCCCTCCTCTGCAAAATAAGCTCCGCTGGCTCACTCTGATCCAGCCCAGATAGTCATGTCTGAGAGTTCAACAGCCAAGCTTTCAGAACAGAACCCCATAGGGTACAACTGTCCAAGTGATTTCTCTACATATTTATCTTCTCTTTACCACAGGAAAAGAGGGTCAGGTCAGGAATTTCAGGGTTTGGCAGATATCTGGTCAAAGATCTTTCCATTTCACCACCTAATAAGGAAATTTTTACATTTCTGATATTGATTACTTTTAAGCCTAACCTAATTTATTTCGTTTCTGGATAGACATCATAATAATTAGCTCAAAAGCTCTTCAAGCAAGCTGTGTTGCATTTGATTCAGACTGGGAGGTTCATACTGCCCAAGTGCCCTGTCCTACAAACAGCACTTAATTAGACAGTTGCATTTTTTCCCCTGGTGCCTCTGATATATTTGGGATGTGATATCATGTGAGGTTTCCTACCGATAATACTTGCTGGGGCAAGCAAAGTGGTTTCTTCTCAAAATACTCAGAGCTAATGTCCATATAACAATACTTGCAGTGGAATGATGGCAGCTGCTGAGTTAATACAGGAATTCTTCTGAATAAATGCCCTGATGATCTGGGTCCCTAAGGGAACTCACTGGCTTGGATGGCACTGTATCTGGGAATTCTTGTAGCTGCACCATTTCTAAACTCTCCTGCTGTGTGGGTGTACTAGAAAGGAGGAAGTATAAATTATATACCCTAGTAGACCTTTGAAAGTTCAATAAAAACAATAACAAAAAGACTTGAGCTGATGTACATGAAGTTGTTTATGCTTTTCAGCTTAGAGAGACCTAGTGATAACCATCAGATGCCTTACAAAATTCTAAAAGGGTCTCCTCTGGGACCAAATATTGTCTTGTAATTTGTCACTCATGCACGCAACACTATGTACCAGCTGGCCATCAGCCATGGCACTTTTTATACCTTCCACATTTGGGGATCGATAAAAACAATTATTGTCATCTACAAATAAACAATCAAGATTCCCATAGGGATGATAAGAGAAATTAAGCCCCTAATTCAGTACAATAGGAAAGCTTGAATTACTGCAGCAGAATAACGAGCCATGCAGGGGAAAATAAAGGCAGGAGTGTTGAAAAGAAGCTATCAATCATTTGTTTCCACCGGCCAAGCTTTGCATCCCACTGCTTCTTGGTAATCAAGATAGTTACCACTTGGAAACTACTTAAATTTACTTGCTCATCTCTTGGGAAAATGATGTTGTCAACACATTGATGTAGCACATGCTTGAAGGCATATCATTTAAAATATGATCGTTCATCTAGTTTATTACCAATAAAATATAAGCTACCATGCCCCTTGATGTTTACCCCTGTTCCTTGATGTCTAAAGGCCATCACGTGGCCACCGGGATTCGTTGTCTGTCATGCTGGCCTTATTTTTACCAGTCTCAATATTTGTGGCTGTCAGCATCCTTCATTCACCTGCACGCTTGCCTCTGAGCAGGCTCCCTCACCTTCTCCTTTCTGGAAACATATTAGGAAGCATTTTTTTTCCTATTGCCTGGCAAGCTGAAACTTTCTAGCGAGTGACATTTCCCTGTGGGATAATTTCAGGGGAGGAACTGAGGAAACAGAAATGGTTACTTTTCAAAAGAAAACTGAATTACATTGAACTTATTATCTATTCACAGGATGCTTTAATTATTGAGCACCACTAGCTCAATGACTTGGGTTCTGAACTCAAGAAGCTTATACTTTGATGGGCAAAATAATAGCACTTTCTCTATATTACGATTTTTTAATCTCGGCCTATTTTAAATGAGACAGTTCTCTGTTGTGGGGTATGTCCTGTGTAATAAGTTCTCTTTCACATTTCACCAGATTCCTCTCTGTTCCAAGCTCCCCTGAGCCCAAAGAGGGCAGTAGATTTCTTGACTCCCTGGTGTATAGTCTTTGGCTCAGGGGGGTTTGCCAGGGGGATGCCTCTGACCCCAAATCCAGGCTCTCCAGGCTCTCCTTATCTACAGTTCCCACTCTGGCTTCTCACTGTCCCACTGGCTTTCCTCACCAGCCAAGCATCTTACTTCCTTCTCCTTCTTGACAAGTCTATCTGAAGCCATTCAGGTTTGGTCAATACTGAATTATTATCTTACCTTTCAACACAGCCCTAGGAATCAGCAAATTCACTTGGCCTGAACCCAAAGGGCAGGTCGTAGCCTACAATGGGGGATGTACAATGAGGAAGGGAAACAAGTGTCAAGGAACAAGGATGAGGAGTCCCGTTGCCTCCATCTCTGTGCCTGCCTCTTCTTCATGGAATGGTTCCTTTGGGGGCCTTTGGTCCTACTGTTTCTAATTCATTTCTTCCATGAGCCAATGCAAACAAGGCCTGGGGCATTCCAAGTGAAAATTTCAAAAACATAATAATCATTTATTAAAGCCCAGAGACGATCCAGACCCTCCCAACAATGGAGGCTTATTGGACAGCACAATATTGGAAGCAGTTTCTGAAATCTGCTGTACTCAGGAGCAAAAAGAAAATTTTATAAAAGAATTAATCAACATTTCATGTCCTGTTTTAACACTATTGGATCTCAGTTCTCTCATCAATATACTACACTGGCAGGATAAATAAAAATAGAAAGTAAGTTTCCATATACCCTCCTAGGGAGACGGAATACCTGACAGGATACAGATTATTCAATTAAAAACATTCTTCCCCCATTTTTTTTCAAAAGCACATGGATAATGAAAGAATACATTTAAACAAAGAGACTGGCCAAGAAAAACAGCTGGTGATTATCAGTAGCACCTTGGGATTCAATCTAATATTGTGAACCAGTCTAATGAAAGCAGAGCTCAAAGTGTGGAAGCAATTTCAGCTGTCCTCAAGTCATATATTTTTGTATGTCATTCGACAGTCGGGAGCTATGGTAATACTCTGGAGTTTGCCCATTGTATTAACACCGTATATTTGTACTATCTGTCAATGGGACATGCCCAGCAAATCTTTAGGCAGCAACAACTTTCTGCAAATCAGGCGGCAGAACTCCCCATCTTGGCTTGAATCATTTGCAAATGGACATAAACTTTTCAAATGGATAAAAACATCATACTGTGGATGATTCCTAAGAGAATGCACCAAATGAAAGGAATCTAGGCCTGGAAAGTAATGAAAAATGGACCACGGGTAAATGGAGAAAGCCATAAATCTTAGAGGACTGTACTACCATCCCAATCCACTAATGCAAAATGCCTGTGCTAATCAGTAGGTGCTTGGACTGTAAATATAGCAAATAATTTTCTTGCCATAGAATCAACAGGACTCTATGACTAGTGATGAATGCAATGAAATTGTACAAAAGGAGCATAATACGAAATGACTGTGTTCTTTTCAAAATGTACATTTAAAAGTAAAATGGTATAGCTCCCAAAGATATGATTTATGACTGCTGTAGAAATAGCAGATACCACTCACAAAGATTACTTTTTTCATTCACCTCAGAAATTAAAAGGTTATTTTGCTCTTACCCTTGGGCTTTAAAGCCCTCTCAACTGGAAAAGTTGATTTCTGGGATTTCGTTCAATTTCTTAAATGAACAATGGAACCTCAGGAATGGCAAGGATGGATAGTGGAGATCTCTTTGGGCAACTTCATTAAGGCAGGACTGGTTCCATAACCATTCAGTATTGGCTGAATTGTATCCCCTCCAAATTCATATGTTTAAGCCCTAACCCCCCATTGTGATGGTGTATCGAGATGGGGCCTTTGGGAGGTAATTAGTCATGAAGGTAGGGCCCTACTGATGGGATTACTGCCCTTAAGTGAAGAGAAAGAGACACCAGAGCTCTCTCCTTTCATGCTATATGAGGACATAGCTAGAAGGCTACAAGCCAGAAGGAGAGTTCTCACCAGAAACTGACCATGTTGGCATCTTGATCTTGGACCACCAGCTTCCAAAACTATCTGAAAATGAATTTCTGTTGTTTAAGCCACCCAGTATATAGTATTTTGTTACAGCAGCCCAAGCAGACTAAGGCAATGGGTATTTCTCAGGGCCCTCCCCTGACAAACCTGACCTCCCACTGTATTTTCCAGGACTTCTCTTCCTGAACTCCCATGTCTAGTCACATGGGTCCATTTATGACTCTTTAGCACATCTTGTATGTGTCAGCCTCTGTCTTTTTTTTCTCTTGACTTGTGTACATGTTCCTTCTTCCTGAAATGCTCTCCCCATGACTTCTCCTGTTTCTAATCTTATAAAGCTTTGATTCTTATAAAGCTTTGATTCTAATCTTATAAAGATTTGATTCCCTCGTCCTTTCAAGAAAGATTCGTTGAGTGCACTGTAGGTGTGAGGCAATGCGCCAGGCACTGGAAAGACCAAGTTGCCCCTGATGTCAAATCAGGGTCAAGGCAGGGAGACAGACTCGATGACTATTTTCAAAATTAGTGTTATCAAGGGGGTAATCCCCCTGTGAGTACTATGAGAGTACTGAGGGAAGAGCAACAGACACCGCTGGAGGGAATTGGGGAAGGAAGGAGTTGAGAGATGAGCTGCAGATTAAGGCTAAGGAAGAACACCAGGCAGGAAAAGGAGAAGGAGGAGAGCCTTTCAGGCAGAGGGAATGGGCTGTGAGGTTGCACTTGAGGTATGAGAGTAACAGGCATACAGGGCAGTTCTGGTCTGTCCTCTAATCTGGAAGAAACCTCAAAGCATCATCAGTGCTTAATTTCCATAATAAATTATTGGTTAGAGACAGGATGCATAAGTAACACTGACCTATTTTTCTTCCTTACATTATGTTTTGAAATATTAGAGATATCTTGATGTTCTGTATAGCTAGTTTTTTCAGCTGAAGGAAATTTATGGATCTGGAGAAAAGTATCTAGGGGAAAATTGGCAGAATTATATTTTTTCTTCCTCGTTAAATTCTTCATTAATTCAGAACTGAGAAAAGTGCTAACAATATATGACTAAGAATAAAAACAATTTAAAAATGTGTGAGGCTATTGGAGGTACCCAGTGGTGTTCATCTGGGTTATAAACTGAGTTACAAGGCAGGAGCAAACTCATCTAATCTCCACGTAGTCTCCAAGCAGACTTCCTCAATACACACCTGAAGGCTCACAACCTGTTCCACTTAAAAGGGAAACAGTTTTTACAAAAACATTTCATTTACTGAGTTTGCTTTTTTTGTTTTGCTTTGTTTTTTTAATTGGAAATGAAAATGGATACCACTGCTGCTTTAAGGACATGAACCCTTTGAAATACCTTTCTGGTCTAGAAATGCTGAGCTAAATGACTTCCATAGTAACATCTCCTTTACCCAGTGAAGCTTCTGGGAGAAGGGATTTCACTATGTACACTAACACCTAGTCTCCACTCTGAGTAACTGTTGCCTTCCCTGGATCTCCGGTTTTCCTAAATGGCCCAGAATGTTGAGGACGTGAGGTATTATGGAGAGTCTGTGTGGGTTCTAGTTTCAGACCATTCAAGCTACCATAGAGGCCCTTGTCTCAACAACAATAGATTTTCTGTCAACTTTCCTGTGATAGATTGTATTGATCGTCCCCTCCTTGAACATGCCTTGCTCATGCGTCAGTAACTTTCCTGCCTTACGACTTTAGGCTTGGCCAAATGACTTACTTTGACCCATGGACCATAAGTAGAAGTGAACATTGAGACAGTTCTCAGTGAAGATTTTAAGAAGTGTCACATGGTTCCCATTTCTTACACGTCTTCCCTCCATCGTGAGAACAACACATCCCAGGTGGAGGGTGCGCCTTCAGCCTGGGTCCCGTGACGCAGATACGAGCCCAAAACTAGAGCCAAGTTCAGCTAAACCTAGCAGAGCTACAGCTCATCACAGACCTGTGAATAGTAACTAAATGTTCTTGTAAGCCACTGAGTTTTAGGGTTATTTGATACGCAGTGAAAAGCTAAGTAAACTTTTTTTTGATAAATAATAACTGCTATTATTTATGGAGCCTTTATATGTACTAGGCATTGTACCAAGAGCTGTACATAGGTCATTTTATTTAATTCTCACAACAACCCCATCCTATAGGGAGTATTAATATCCCCACTATACAAATGAAGGTTTGGGGAGATATAAAGTACTCGCCCAAAGACAGTCCTATCAGAGAACTCAGGTTCTTGACTAAGTTCTTTCTTGGTTACCATCATTCTCAGTATTGCCTGAGGAGGTATCACATGTCTGATAGAGCAGTCATCAAAAGACCTCAATGCTTCTGGTTCTACTGTTAACTCTCTAGGCAATCTTGAACATGTTGCTTCTTCTAGGGCCACATTTTCTTTTTTTTTTTTGGTAGCAGAATAAGAGGATTGACCTAAGTAGGCTTAAGGTCTTTCATCACTAAAGTTCTGTAATTGTAGTTATAGTAACATAATCCATGTTAGAGAGATTATAAATGTCTAGCTGTATTTTTGGCACAGAGTTATTATCACCACTTTATAGATTTGTGTTTATAGCCTTACCATTCAAAACACTCTTTAGAATTTCAGCCATGGTCATGTTCAAACAATAGCTTTAGGCCACTGATGTAGATATGTACATCAACTTTAAAAAGAAATAAAGGGTATATATGTCAATCCCAATCTCCCAATCCATCCCACCCCCCTTCCCCCCTTGATATCCACATGTTTGTACTCTACGTCTGAGTCTCTATTTCTGCTTTGCAAGTAAGTTCATCTATACCATTTTTCTAGATTCCACATATACGTGTTAATATACGATATTTGTTTTTCTCTTTCTGACTTCACTCTGTATGACAGTTTCTATATATACACTGCTATGTATAAAATAGATAGCTAATGAGAACAGACTGTTTAGCACAGGGAGCTCTACTTAATGTACTGTGGTAACCTAAATGAGAAGGAAATCCAAGGAAGAGGGGATATACGTATACGTGTGGCTGATTCACTTTGCTGTACAACAGAAACTAACACGACATTGTAAAGCAACTATACTCTAATTAAAAAAAAAAAGAAATGAAAGGAGGAAAGGACAAAGGGAAGGAGGGAGGGAGGGAGGGAAGGAGGGAGGAAGGGGTAAGTCCTGAAAATAAAGATCAAGTTCCTAGATTTACTTCATTCCCCAGGCATGACTTCCTTTCAGCCCTTAGGTTCTGCAACCTTTTAATAAATTCTCCTCTTCGGCTTGTGTCAGCTGAAGGAAGCATCTGTTCCTTGCAACCAAAGATTTGAAGTTGGCTTGGTTGACCTCCAAGATCCTTTCTAACATAATGAGTCTATTTAATACTCTAGGTATAATTAGGGGCTTTGCTTCTACTGAATCCTTAATTCTTATGAACAATCACTATCTGATCTGATCCAAGTTCTATACTTAAGCTTAAATAAGTTGCTTCTTTCTAACTTACCCTTCAACTTATCTTGAAATCATGCCCTTCCTAAATTGATGTGGTCTTCAGTATTCTGAATGCTAATCATCTGTCTCCACGTAAGGCATAGGTGCCTGTTCCCTGCTAACCTGATAAAGGTAATTAAAGGAAGGTTTTGGCTTTCTCTCCTAGTTCTCTTATCAGCAATTCCCTCTGCATATACTTTCCTTAAGACTAAGGAGAAAAAAAAAAGGAAAGATTGTAATCAGGTAGGAGAATATCTAAATAGATAAAAAGACTTTTTCCTGCTACTTTAAGCTTTTAGAAGAGAAAAGAAAGGACTCACTTTCCCTTAGCTTTTTGACTTAACTGGAAATTGAGTTAAACCAAGCTTTTCCTTTAGAAATAGTTCTAGCACAGAATCAGACTCAAACTTGGTTCTGACAAAAATGCTTTCTGAACCCTTGTTGACATACAGCATTATATTAGTTTCAGATGTACAACATAATGCTTGACATTTGTATGTGTATATTTTGAAATGATCACCACAATGTCTCGTTATCATTTGTCACCACACATAGTTTCAGAATTTAAAAAATAATTTTTAAACAACTGAAAAGGATTAAGCAGGATTTAACAAGGATTTAAGACAGAGACTTGAGGTGGTTTCACCCCGTTGAAGGAGAATTGGGTATCCAAGCTTGATGCTAAGGTCTCCAGTATCACTGGGATCATCATTAAACCAGATTCGTCCAGAGCCAAGCAACCAGCTACACATAAAACTGAAATTTAAAAAATACAAAGCAGCACTGACCTTCTTCTGATTAAGAAAGACCAATTTTGCTGCCACTTCCTGCCTATCTGAATCTATTATCGCTATTCTGAGTTACATGGCTCAATAAATCCTGAAATAAATTATTTTGAGGGGAATATTTATTTTCAATAGGAAAAGCTAAGCTGTACCCCCATCATCCCCGTCTATTAAAGTTGTTTTTATTTGGCTCACTAAAGAGAATTCAATTAGAAGGATAATAATTCAATTAGAAGGATAATTCAATTAGAAAAGTTCAGAAGTAACAACTGACATATGGGTCTTCAGGGACTGAGAATTTTAGTCTCCAACTTAGAGAAGGAGGTTTTATTTGTCATTTTTCCAATAGGCTGAGATTCATTGACTACCTTATACACAATACCTTTGCCAAATTATAGGCTATCATCAATGTGTCAAACAGACACTTATCTAGTTCTTCTACGCCAGTACCAGCGGATTCCTAAGAGGGGCATCTGTCTGCTCCAGAACACCCGAATTCAGGTGACTTAGTGATGAAATCTTCCTTGAAACAGTCAAAGCTAATGGAGTCTCACCTATTAAACAAGCTGATTGTCCACTAAGGTAGAATGTTATTCCAATTTAATTCTGCCCAGGAATTTTAGTCCTAAGAAATCCATTGTTCTCTCTATTCTTGAGATGGGATAGGATTTGACAGCTATCCAGATTTTCCAGTTGAGCTAGATTCCTTGCCTAGTGAAGCAAAGAATTTCTTTCATGGAGGTATGTCTTCCCATAGCCTCGATACACAGGTTGGCTGGCAATCTGGGGAAAGGACCTGTGTGTTTGTTGCTTACAGTAAATCTGTACCTGCGAAGTCCTTCTGTGCACACCCTCCCCATACCAAAACTTCTCCTGTACTAGGTCCTTTTATCTAAAGGCGATCTTTCTGATCAGAGAAAAGGTAACGGCAATAATTCCATTCTTCCAATCAGAAGAGATAACTTTCATGTGACTCTGGAATTCTTCTAGCCCAGTAATTATTTTTCTTATTGAAGTATAGTTGATATACAATATTGTGTTAGTTTCAGGTGTACAGCATAGTGATTCAGTATTTTTGCAAATTATATATATTCCATTATACAATGATTATTACAAGGTGATTACAAGATAATGGATATAATCCCCTGTGCAATAGAGTATATCATTGTTGCTTATTTATTTTATATACAGTAGTTTGTATCTATTAATCCCTTACCCCTAATTTGCCCCTCCCCCCTTCCCTCTCCCCTTTGGTAATTAAAAATTTGTTTTCTATGTCTGTGAGTCAGTTTCTGTTTTGTATATACATTAAGCCCAGTAATATTGTTGATCCAGAGTAGACAAAATTTCATAAAGTGGGAACTAGAACACAGAGCAAAAGCAATATATCTTAGAAGATGCCAGGAGAAATGCAGAATAGAACTTAGAAAATTCCTCTTATCTGAGAGCATCTGACTGAAACGTGAGAATGTTGTTATCTCCACAGATTTTCCTACATTGCAACAGTCACAAAATGTCAGCAATCTCCACGCCTAGCTATAAAAATGAGAAGGACACAGGAAAACAGTTGAGAAGATCCTCCGCCTTGCATATTTGCTTTCACCAGCTGGTGATAACAGTTTATGCCCATGCTTCTGACTAAAGGGGCTGCAAAGAAGTGATGAGAAGAGCTACTGAACTCTGAAGGCTGTTGAACAGCAGCAGCAGATGAACAGAATTGCTCCTGTTTTTGGAGCCCACGGATTGGCTTCCCTTCATTCCTCCTCTCTTCCCCTTACCTCTGCTTAGCCTTAAGTGTCCATAATCACGCCAAGAGGATGAAAAGAAATACATAGTTGTTTTTTTGTAGAGGGGAAATATGAGGCATGAAATTTTGTGAAAGCTTCACCCCAAAATAAGAAAGTAGGTTGAAGGAAGCTGCCTTCCTTCCTTATGAACCAGTTAAGGGGAACTGGTGAGTGATGCCGACCAGCTCCCTCCCCATCTTTGCAGCCATAATCCTTGTGCTCCTAGGCTGAATATTCTAGACCCTTCCATCATTTTTCCACTCTGGAAAAACTCTTTACTGTCGTCAGAGGCCCAAATCTCTGATGTGATGATTGTGATTCCACAGTCCTATTCCTTCTCCCAGGGGCATCCTTTCTTCCTATGCAGTACTCGGATCCCACTCTTTACACCCAGAGCCCTGGCTCCACTTCCCAGCCACAGCCCTGATCCCACCCTCCCTAGAGGCATTGTTTCCATCCTCTGCACCTTTTCCCAAGCTCCATTTACCACCACTGCTACTGATAATGGATTCTGATTTTATTGTCCTGGGAGTAGAGTCTGGGTATTCATACTTAATAAAAATTAAAAAAAAAAAAAAGGTTTCCTGGGTGATTATAATGCGATGTGTGTAGCCAGGGTTGAAAATCACTGCTATAAATGCTTGTTAGGTTTGAGGATTCTCTTAGAAGTTGAGTTCCACTTTATTATGAATTAAATTAGTTTTTGAGGATTGGCCTGAGAATCTAACCACTGTTTTAAAATTTGTTTCTTTAGGAAAATATGTCCCAACTTATAAATAGCTGCCTTGCAAAGTGACTGGAAGCTTGGCAGTGAAGGAATGCTGGTAAGCAAAGGAATCCTGACTTTTTTTGAAAAGTTTGTTTATTTATTTAATTAAAGCATAATTGATTAGTATAGTTGATTTACAATATTACATTAATTTCAGGTGTACAGCATGGTGATTCAATATTTTATAGATTATACTCCATTTAAACTTATTACAAAATAATGGCTATATTTCCCATGCTGTACAATCCATCCTTGTTGCTTATGTATTTTATACACAGTAGTTTGTATCTCTTAATCTCATACCCCTGTCTTGCTCCTCCCCTCTTCCCTCTCCCCGCTAGTAACCACTCCTTTGTTTTCCATATCTGTAAGTTTGCTTCTGTTTTTTTAGATACACTCATTTGTTTTATTTTTTAGATTCCACATATAAATGATAACATACAGTATTTGTCTTTCTGTGTCTGAGTTACTTCACTAAGCTTAATACCCTCCAGGTCTATCCATGTTGTTGCAAATGGCAAAATTTCATTCTTTTTTATGGGTTGAATAATATTCCATTGTGTGTATATAAATGTATCCCATCTTAATAACTATGTCTGGCACACATTAGGCACTCAATTTGTCCAACTTAGTTGAATAATTTTTGGAATGCAGGCTGTTCCTAAGGAAGAAATTGCTAACATTTTTCCCCCAAGGAATTTTAAACAGTTTACCAATGTTTTCTCATTGATGATGTAACAGAGGTACTTACTGATATATCTAAGGATATACCACATGTCAGAGATACAATCAAAATCACCATGCAAAATTTGGTAAACCTCACATGTACCCCTTGTATCCATTTACCTCCAGAATCAGGTTTTCCCCCAGCTTTACTGAGATATTAATGACACATAACATATGAAAGTTTAAGGTATACAACGTAATGATTAGGTACATGTACCCACTGCAAAACGATCACCACAATAAGGTTAGCTAACATTTCCATCCCTTCATGCTATTACAACTTGTGTGTGTGTGCACACATATGTGTGTGTGTGTTGACAACATTTAAGAATTATTCTCTCAAAATTTTTCAGGTATATAATACAGTATTGTTAATTATAGTCACCATGCTGTGCATTAGATCCCCAGCTCTTAATTAACTTATAGTTGAGATAGAATCAAATTTTAAAATCCTTTTTTTAGTCAGTTGACCCATAGCTCAGCCAAAATTCCAATTTCATCTATCAGGATTGAAATGTGCTCTGTATTTTTTATAAATAACAAATCATAGCACAGCGGTGGCCATATATGGCATGCCAAAGAAAAGAGAATAAACAAAGATGGGGCTCCAAAAGGTGGGATGATGTGTTTTTGTAATTTATTGGACCCACAGTAGATATATCAGCATCAAGAGGTGTATTCACTGTTAAATTCCTGAAATCATGTGGTAAAATATCAATTTACCTAAGTTAATTTCAGTCTTTTGAATTTTTCACTGCAAAGCAAACTCTCAGAAAATTAAGTGTCATTTGTACCTTCCTGAAGTTATAAAGCGCATGCTTAATGGAATCTCGTGAATGTCTTAGGTCATTCTACAGGCACATGGAAGACTCTTTCCTCCCTGCTTTTGGCTGCCATCATGCACCCCTCCTGCCACTGTTGCCTCCAGTTTTGCAATCAACAAAGTCCAGAAAGTGACATTTGCATACCGGCCCCGTAGGAAAGCTTCCTCAGTCTTCCTGTCAGCACAGAGCTCAGTCAATTATGTTCGGCCTCAGAAGTGCCGTTTTATTTATCAGAAGGCCACTTTCCAGTTTTTCAATGGCTCTGGACCTGCCACTTCTTCGAGCAACCCTGACTGTAAGAGCATTTGCCATTCACCTCGGGCTGCGCTTGTAGCTAGCAATCATCCAGAACTAGTGTGCTGCTAACAGGATTGATGCATGAGAGACAGTGCCCAGCCTTATTGAGAAGCCTTTCTAAAACAAGCTTGCAGCTGCTGATTTGCACATTGCAAGAGAAGAAAACCTAAGTGCTTGCAACTGTGGTGCTGTGAGTACTGTTTCCTTCCATTCATAGTTCGAGAATTAATGGTGATATTAACGCAGCCAAGAAAGATGTCAGATAGTAGATGGCTCCAGCTCCTGAATTACCTTGTTTAATTTATTGTTTGGATGATGGCTCCATGATTCTCCAGGATATATACATCACCCTCGCCTCTGCCCTCTTCCTCATCTTTCGTGTCCCGTTAGTTACTGGGTTGTGTTAACTCTTCACGTTAGCTCTCACATCGGTTTCTTTGTATCCCTCTACTACTTTAAAACCCTGGGTAACAAGGTGGCTTGGGTGTAGGCTTCAGATTGGTACAGTCACCCATGGTGGCACATCTATGACATCTGTGTACACATTTAACAGAAGGGAGTGATGTGGTGGCTGGGCTGGCGGCAACAGTGGATGTGAGTCCAGTCTCAGGGAGCCACCACCAACACCCAAGACGTCCCTTCACAATCTTGGCATTTTCCTTAAAATCACAAAAAAAATAGGAAGCGGGGACGGTGGTAAAGTTTTTAAAAAGGGAAACACTTAAGCATTGCTATGAAGAAAGATATGTTTTCCGATCTCCCTACCCAATAATTTTCTAGTCACAGGTGACTTTATTGTGGAAACAGCCTCTCTGTATTTCCTGGTGAGGTGTTGAAACTGAAAAAGCACAAGCTGGGCAAGACACAGAATCAATATTCTTTGATTCAGTTTCCGATCTTCACTGTGGCACTGTCCCCCATCATCTCTTTCAAGAAGGCAGTGCAAAGGAAAATCAGATTTTTCTCTAATCAAGGGTAAGGAATGATTTCTAGCTTTGTGATAATCAAGGAGTTTCAAAGAACTCAGTGTTGGTTAAAATATTATAGCCATTCAAGTCCTGATTTCATATTGCCACATACCACCCAAAACTTCTTTCGATTATTATCAGTTTTTCCTTTGTACACCAATACAAAAGTAACAGTATTTAATAAGCATGTTCAACATAGGCCTAGCACTATTAAGTGGGAGGATCTTTGAGTGAATGAATGGATGAATTAGTTTCTCCCAACAAGTCACCTAGACAAATGTGCTTCTGTGAAGAGCGGGATGGAGCACGGAGGGGAAGGAACCACTTTTCTATTGATAACCATTATTTTCCCCCTAACACACATATTTCCTTTCTTGACATTACAGAGGAAAACTCAGGGATACGTGATCCTAGCAGTTTCTTTTTGTCTTAAAAGAAATACATACAGGATTTGGTTCAAGAGTTACATCTCGTGCAATTTGTGTTTTAGACAAAGGTCTGTTATTTTTATTTTTAGGCTACCTGGCATGTGAAAATAGAAGGAGAAAAAACTGGTAACTTACTAGCTTATTTAGAAAGAATCATTTTGAATATTAAGTTCTCTTGAATATGCTGAAATATCTGAAACGATTATTGTACCTTGAAAGTACTGAGGGAAAGAAAACTGAAATTTAAAGATTCAGTGCTAAGAAATACACCAACTAATGAAGCATTAAAAAGCAATATATATTTAGCACCTAAGGAGTTATTTAATACATATATATATATATATATATATATATATATATATAAACCTGGAGAAAAGGATTCATTTCTCTCAATTTAATTTATGCCCCACATTGTTTCAGGAACACATCGGTTGCATAAAAACAGGGGAAGACAACACGTGTGCATTTATTTAACGAGCACTGTGCAGCTACTCAACAAACACCAAGCACAGCAAGGTGCCTGCCATGAGCCTGGCCCTGCACCGCTAAGATATTTTGCTTTTTGATGTTGAGTAATTCTTGTATCAAAAAGGAAAACACGGGCTTCCCTGGTGGCGCAGTGGTTGAGAATCTGCCTGCCAATGCAGGGGACACGGGCTCGAGCCCTGGTCTGGGAGGATCCCACATGCCACGGAGCAACTGGGCCCGTGAGCCACAACTACTGAGCATGCGCGTCTGGAGCCTGTGCTCCCAACAAGAGAGGCCGCGATAGTGAGAGGCCCGCGCACCATGATGAAGAGTGGCCCCCGCTTGCCGCAACTAGAGAAAGCCCTCGCGCAGAAACGAAGACCCAACACAGCCAAAAATAAATTAATTAATTAAAAAAAAAAAAAAGGAAAACACATAAACATCTTTGTGTGCTTTTATGCCCAAGCCCTTAGAAGAGCCATGAAGTATTTTGTCTACAATAATATGGCATTTCTCTGAATAAAGAGTTCTATGGCTTGGGGAGGAACTGGTCTCAAAAGTGGCCCTAAAACCCCATTCTCCCCTTACGGACCATGAATGTCCAACATTGTCCCAACAGTGCTTCAAAGGAAGTATTTTTAAAAATCAGATCGATAATTTTTGACCCTCTTCTTGGGATCCTAGACCCTCACAATTCACCCTGCTCTGTTTCCACTCTCCCTCCAGGCCTTTGTCCTTGTCTTCTCACTTTGTTCCCAGCATCAGGGACAATGTGCTCATGGAGAAGTTTGACTCCCTTGTCCGGGATTCTATCATTTCCTGCTTCCCTGACCTACCTTTGATGCCCCCCTGTTCTGTGGTGAACTGGAGTGACAAGACAAGGAGTTATTGCTTCTAAGCAGAGGACGCTATCTGAACCGTTAACCCTCCTGAGTAAAGAGCAATCATGTTTACTCACAGTGAGGAAACATGGAGACACTTGGAGCCTCATCAGTAAAGAAAACAGAGCTAACGGGGGATTCTACAAGCTCACTGACAACCAGTTGGTGCTGTGTTTGGGTTCATCTCTCTTTTGGCTATTTTATAGAAAATATTTCAAATTAAGAAAATAAAATCCTATGATAAACAAATGGGACCTAATGAAACTTAAAAGCTTTTGCACAGCAAAGGAAACCATAAACAAGACCAAAAGACAACCCTCAGAATGGGAGAAAATATTTGCAAATGAAGCAACTGACAAAGGATTAATCTCCAAAACATACAAGCAACTCATGCAGCTCAATATCAAAAAATCAAACAACCCAATCCAAAAATGGGCAGAAGACCTAAATAGACATTTCTCCAAAGAAGATATACAGATTGCCAACAAACACATGAAAGAATGCTCAACATCATTAATCATTAGAGAAATGCAAATCAAAATTACAATGAGATATCATCTCACACCGGTCAGGATGGCCATCATCAAAAAGTCTACAAACAATAAATGCTGGAGAGGGTGTGGAGAAAAGGGAACCCTCTTGCACTGTTGGTGGGAATGTAAATTGATACAGCCACTATGGAGAACAGTATGGAGGTTCCTTAAAAAACCAAAAATAGAACTACCATATGATCCAGCAATCCCACTACTGGGCATACACCCTGAGAAAACCATAATTCAAAAAGAGTCATGTACCACAATGTTCATTGCAGCTCTATTTACAATAGCCAGGACATGGAAGCAACCTAAGTGTCCATCGACAGATGAATGAATAAAGAAGATATGGCACATATATACAATGGAATATTACTCAGCCATAAAAAGGAACAAAATTGAGTTATTTGTAGTGAGGTGGATGGACCTAGAGACTGTCATACAGAGTGAAGTAAGTTAGAAAGAGAAAAACAAATACCGTATGCTAACACATATATATGGAATCTAAAAAAAAAAAAAGGTTCTGAAGAACCTAGGGGCAGGATAGGAATAAAGACACAGACGTAGAGAATGGACTTGAGGACGTGGGGAGGGGGAAGGGTAAGCTGGGATGAACTGAGAGAGTGGCATGGACATATATAAACTACCAAATGTAAAATAGATAGCTAGTGGGAAGCAGCCGCATAGCACAGGGAGATCAGCTCGGTGCTCTGTGACCACCTAGAGGTGTGGGATAGGGAGGGTGGGAGAGAGACACAAGAGGGAGGGGATATGGGGATATATGTATATGTATAGCTGATTCACTTTGTTATACAGCAGAAACTAACACACCGTTGTAAAGCAATTATACTCCAATAAAGATGTTTAAAAAATTGCTTTTTAAAAATGATTTTGAAAAGGCAAACACTGAATAAAATGGTCACAGGTGCACACGGTCGCACCTTTCCAGCTCGCGAACTTTGTTCTGTCTGACAAATGTTCCTTCTTGGTGAGCTCTCCTCTGACCACCCTGTATCAACAGCAAATTGGCCACTCTTCACCCCTAGTCCCCTCACCCAGCTTCATTTTCCTCCACAGCACTTATCACTACCTGACAAATACCAGTAGAGATTTGTTTACTCTTTCTCCTCCCATTTGACTGAAAATTACATGAGTGTCACTTATTTGGTTAATTTCTGTTTTCCCAGGATCTAGAGTAATACTTGTCATATAGTAGGGGCTCAATAAGAATTTGTTGATTGAGTGAATAAATACCATTTAGTCTCTTCTATTTACTTAAGTATTTCCTAAATTCACTGGATGTTTTGACTCATTTATTTTATATGTAACTGTCTTTTTCATTCATATCAGTATGTTCATGCCTTAGGTCCATGTACTTAGGGCTACCTCATTGGCTTAGGCTAGACTTTCTCTTTTACAATGAAACTGTACTTTATATGAAGTAGGACACTGAAGTTTTAGGTACAAACCACAGTTTAATTGAAATCCATCACAGGCCTATGAAAGTTCCCATCTGTGTTGACTGATTGGCTCATCTCAATGTATCAGAAGATTCCTATAAGCGAGGTAGTTTAAGAGGCATTGTTACCTAGCAGCAAGCTGGCTGTCAGGGATAATTAGGCAAATGTTATGCTTGGCTGGGGAAGTCATGGAACCATATAAGATACAACATTGCTGAGTCTGCACCAGAGCTGTAGGTCACAGCTGTACAGCTTGTCCCCTAAACAAGGGCACAGGGCCAGGAAGGAGGCTGGGGGCATGTGGGGCCTGAAATCAGCCTTTATTCTGCTTTCCAAGACTTATGCTTTGGTTCTGGCTGCATAAGCCCAGGGAAAGGGATGACTTTCAGTAATCCCTCATCTAGATGGGACACCTTTCTCTTCTGTTATGAAGGGATATGATAGCATTGGGCCTGACCATACTGGAGACTTTCCTTAGTAAATTAAGTTCTAGTTCAGAAGGAAGAGAAAAAAGGAAATCATCAGAGATTCCACAGATAGAACATTTGTTGCCAAAAAAAAGAAAAAAAAAAAAAAGGTCCTGGGAAGAGCTTCTACTAATTAGCAGTTAGGGGAGCAAAATGCCTTGTTTTAATAAATCCCAATAAGCTTACCTAAAAAAAATTTTTTTTAAAACAAAGAGACTTAATTGAATAGGTTCTAAGAACCTGCTCCACAGTTTGTTACTCCAAAGCCTGAGGCCAAATAAGAGATCTAAAGCCCCTTCCTGTCCGTGGCATTCCCCTATAAAATCTGATTACAAAACCTGCTTAGCTTTTTATAACATTAAATCATTGACTAAAAAATAAAGAAATAAAAATAAAAACAAGGGGACCAAAGTGAGCACAGTCCTGGAAACATGACCTTAAAAAAGACTCTGAATAAGTTTACACCCAAAATTAAGTTCAGTAAAATTGATAAATGTTTAAAACAGAAGTTACATCTATCCTTCTTTTCATGAACCCATACATTTAGTGAGATTCTTCCAAGTGCCAATAGGTTATGGAAAATACAAGGAGGATGGAGTTAGGTGAGGAGACAGTACAATGTGTTAGGTGCTACAATGGACGTCCAAATTGGGAATGTTGAAGAAGGTATTCTATAGAAAGTGATATTTCTGGGTATTAAAGTATGAATAGGAGTTTGCTTGTTGGATGAAGAAGGAGAGAGCATTCCTGACGGACAGACTGTATATGATGAAAGACAAAGAAGTTAAACTGTGGCACATTCAGTGGATGATAAGAAGTTTACTATCACCACACCATAGAGTATACATGAGGGAAAGGCAGGAAATTAGGTGAAAGAGGTAGATTTTAAAATCTGGACTGTAAAAGAGTCTTCTTCACTATGTTTATGTGTTTGATTGTACCTTTTAACCCATAGAGAGCTCACACATGTTTGTTAGGAAATAACATGATTTGATTTTTATGATAATAAGCCTATGTGAACTACGAACTGCATTTGGGAAATACTGGTGATAAAATGACAAGACAGGAAGCCCAGTTAAGACATAATGAAGATGGAGACTAAGGTATGACAAAGGATTAAAGAGAAGAGAGGCTAGAACTAAGGAACATTCCAGAAGAAGAGCAAAATGAATGCAAGATGATGCAGCAAAGAGTCAACTGAAGGTATTTCTAATTTGAAGACTAGATGGGATAATGACACTGTAATGGAAATGGAGAATCCAGAGACCACAATATTTTAGGCTGTAAGATAACAGAGTTTGGTACAGATGTGTGAAATTTGAGATGCCTCTGCGACCTCAGCTTGGGAAGTTCCAAATCTAATTTAGAATATGAGTTCGGACAAGTCAGGTCTAGATAGAGAAGTCTTGACATAACCAGATTCTGGATTAGGGGAAAAAAGGAGATTAAGGAGAGAAGAGGAACAACAATGGATCTTTAAGGAACTCCAACATTTGATGGGTCTATAGAGGGTAAGGGGTCAAAGAAAGAGATGGAGAAGACAGTGTCAGAGGTCATTTGATGTGTGATCCTTTTAGACCTTGCTAGAGATTACATTTATATTCTCTCTCCATCTCTCATAAAGAATATTTAAATTGTGCATACTCTTCTTTTCATTAAAGGTTTTAATAGAAAAAAAAAAACAATATAGGCGCCAGATTAGGTGCTTACTTATGAATTTCTAAGAGTGGGTATAGTATCCAGCATTTCCTGAACACGTCTGATTAAAGAACCCTTAAGCTCTGATGTTTCATAGAACATATTCTGGAAAAAATTATACTATATATTTTTAGTAATCTTGTGTTATGTACAGAAGTTAAATTGACAGATTCATTATAATAAAGTACTTCTTACCTATTAAAAATGAAACACTAAATTGATCTGTTATAATTCAAATAGTCAACCATTCTTTCAAAGAACTATGACTTCGCAAGGACCAACCAATTTTTATGTTGTTCAGGGTGAAAGTCACAAAGATTTATACATTTAAACCAGATATGTATGCTTATAGACTAATACCAAATTTTTTATATATACTTGATTTTTCATTTCAAATTTAATTTTGGCTCAAACCTACATTCACTATTATGAAATATTTCATACAGATGAAGGACTAGAGGTAATGTGTTCATCAGTCCACAGAATAATAAAGTACCAAGCTTAAAAAACAGCATTATCAATTCAGACCCTTGTATTCCAATCCCTTGTCTCCTTAGCAGGAGTATTCATTACTTTAGTTTTTGGATTTAGTTTAGTATAGTTATATATTATATTTAGTATAGTTTTACTCCACATGTATGTGTCCATAAACAAGATATCATTTGGTTTTGTGAGTTTTTCAACTTTATATACATGGCATCATTTTTTATGTATTCCTCTGTGACTTGTCTTTTTCATTCAATATTTTGTTTGTGAGAGTCATCTCTGTTAACGCTTGTGGCTATAGTTCCTTCATTTTTTTTTACTACCATAGTAAAATCCATTAAATACATAACAATTTATTTATCCATTATTTTGTCAATGGATATCTAAAATGTTTCCAGTTTTCTTTTTCCTCTTGCAAACATTACTACTATGAACATTCACACCTGTACTAGTGGTTCTCTAGGGAAATATCTCGGAGTAGAATTGTTAGGTAGAAAGGTAAGCAAATGTTCAACTACAAGATAATTCCAAATTGTTTTCTAAAGGCTGGGGTCAATTTCTATGTCTATCAATAGCATATAAGACCTCCTGCTGCTCTTTGTACATCCTCAGTAACACTATATATTTTCAGACTTAAAAATTTTTGCCAATCTGGTGGGTATGTAATGGTATTTAATTTTGGTTTGAATTTGCATTGCCCTGATTACTAACGAGGTGAAGGATATTTTCACATGTTTATCAGCTATACATGTTTCTTCTTCTGTGAAACTGTCCAGGTTATTGCTTATTTTTTCCGGTGGGTTGTTTGTCTTTTTCTTAGTGATTTTTTTTAGTAATCCTTTATGCTTCTCCAGTCTGTTATGTGTATAAGTATCTTCTGCCTCTGTGGCTTTTACTTTTTACTTTTTTTTGAAACTTTTAAACTGAAAATTAATCAATCAGTTAAACTGATGAAAACTTTAAAAATAAAAATTAATATATTAATTTATTAACTAATAGAATTAATAAGAGTAATCAAATATATCAATCTTTTCCTTTACAGTTTGTGCTTTGGGAGCTATTTTTAAGAAATCCATTCCTAATCGGATGTCAAATTTAAGATTCTTTAAAAAGCACATTTCCTTTGCTTGCCTTACACTTAAAAATCACAAACCTGTTATTATACTTCGACTTATTATACTAACAACTTACAAACAAAAGGGTTTAGGAAGTCTCAAGGGTACATTTGTGTCTCTCCTACTGGCCCCTTTGCTTGTCTCTGCTCATTCATCATTTCCCATGTGGACACACACGTGTGCACACACACACACAAACACACACAAATGGTGCACCTGCACATCTTTCTCTCCCTACCCTCATCTCCATTTCTGCCGCGCCACTGAAGTGGTCCCCAGTTGTAACTCGGGTGCACTGCCTGCAACAGACTTTCACACTTAACGCTTCTTTCTCTCTGTGCTTGCTATGCGCAATCCTAACCAAGCTGTCAGTAGTTAGGGCTGCCATTCATTTTTCTTCAGTCCTTTATTCTCTTTCTTTCTTTTTTTAATCCAAGAGCACTGACTTTTATTAATTCACGTTAAGTCACCCGAAATTATATTTGTTGCATTTAAATGCTCACTAGTGCAAATGGCTGAACAAATCCATTTCAGTGGCTACTCAGTATAGTTGTCACTTCAACACAGCCTCATGACAACTCCCACGTCCAAACAGTACTTTATTTGCTAAATTTTGACCCATTTTAACTCCCATGTTATGGTTTTTTTCAGCTGTCAAGTGTACATTTACAGCGTTTTTTTCTCTTTCTAGAAGCCTTATTGACATTCTCTCTCACCTCTTTGCAAAGCAATTAGAGACGATTAAGTCTCTGAATATTTCTTCCTCCCCATCTTCCCCACCCGCTCTGAACTTTGCTTCATTTGTTATCTGTTTTCATTTATTTGGGTGGAGAGGGAGAGCTCCCACTCCATCCAGGACCCGGTGTTTGGATCCTGCCCCCGCCAACTTCTAGTTAGACTTCCACGTACTCCTTCAAAAAAGTCTCTCCTTTCCTGACTTTTTCTCGGTATATGATACCACTCTGCTCTCTCCCTCAGCTGGTCACTTTCAGCACTGCCTGTGCTAATTTCTTTACTCCCAGCCCATTTCTTCCTCATTCCAGTGCAAACTGGCTTCTCCCATTCAGTCTCCAAGCCATGGACTCCAAATGATTTTTCTTAGGAGACCTTGGTTTTAATCCTGACTTGGCCACGGACTTCCCAGCTTGGGAAGAAAGATAAGGAATTTTCCTCAGCCACAGTGTCCTTGTAAATGGGAGTAATTATCCCTACATCATTGGGTTGTTGTGAGGATTAAATAAAACAGTCTTTGAAATTGAGCTTCGTGCCAGCACATGATAGGAGTTCTATATGTGTAAATTCTCTCTCTTTATCTTTTAATTTAGTTGCCTTTTCTTTAATCTCCTCTTTTAACATTGAAAAATAAATTTCTATTGCTTCTTGAGCTAATGATTAAAATCCTTTTACCCCGTAATTATCTCTTTTAACCAAGACCCAATGTCCTCATTCCTTTATTTATTAAAAATAATTACACATTTCCCTCAAACTACCTTACTCATTTCATTTTATTTTTATTAATTATTTGGTTATATTTCCGTGAATATTAGACAATAAAAAGTAAAAAGAACTGAAATTAGTGAACTTTAATATGCTGTTTTCCTGAAAAAGCCTGAAGGTGGCCTCAATATGTTTTGTCTATTTTATAGATGACCATTCCCAGGAAAATTTTTAGTGAAATGGGATTGGGAAAAATACATTAGATAAATGGCTTCTGAAGTAGTGTTCTAATCTAATTATTAAAGCTAATCCATATTCATAAGTTGAAAGCTGGCCAAAAAAATGTTACTTTGATGCATTTATTTGAGAATAACCCTGACATGTTTTAAAACATACCAAGCAGACATCTTCAAGACACAGCACAGCAGTCTCAGCACAGTGAAACAGCCACAGAGGTGGAAGAGATTTATATACTGGGTGAGATTATATACTGGATAAGGTAGATTTATATACTGGATGAGGTACACACTCAGATCCAGGAATTTTTGGAGGGGAAGGGGACACAGAAAAATGAGCAGGGGTCCTGTCTTATTGGTCGTTATATCCCTAGCTCTCTGAAGAATGTATGTAGTCAGAGAGGGTATTCAGAGAAGGTTGGACTGAATAATGAGAGTAGGGTTGAAATAAGACTCTTCATTTGAGAGATGTGAAGGTCATCCCATTTCCAGATTAGTATACCTTTAAAATAACCTTTGATAAAAAATAGATTTTTTAATTCCTACCTATTTCTCTCTTCCCACTAGATCAGTTTTCCAGATGTAGAGGATAAACACAGCACATAGGCTATCAAATTGTGTGTCCTGAAAACTGTGTATTAGTGATCATAATTTCATTGATATGCGTTACCAAAAATAATAAAATATGATAGAGAACAGAAGTATTTTTTTGTATTTTTTAAGCAACACTCTTCCCATCACACACACACACACACACACACACACACACACACACACTGAGCTAAAAAATGGAAAAGGTAATAAAATAAGCAAATAATGCATTTTATGATAATTTCTTAGATATTCATAGGTAGACATAGCACTCAGCTCCTTTTCACAATGTTCACTCTGCAATTGCTCTTTTACAATAAGCTCAAACTCTAAAAGTGAAAACAATCATGAACTCTTACATAAACATTTCAATTATTTTATGCACAAGAGAATGATCAAAGATGATTTATTTTAATGTTAATAGCTAATGAAAAATAAATGAGAAGTATTAATGGTATTTCTTCTATCAAATTTATGGAAATCTGCAATCCTAAAAATATCTGTAAGAAAAAAAGCAATGCAATGAACCTATGACCATGAAAAAAAAATCAAATAATACTAATAAAGGTAGATTATTTTTGAAAAATAAATATTTCAATACTCAGTTTCATAAGGTGTTTTTACTTTCCATGAAAAACACAGAAATGCAATGAGAACTAGATATACTTAGATTTCACATATTTTTGCCAGAAATTTATTTTTTATATAGGTATAGAAGGAAGTATATGGTAGATGCTGGTATTATTGAAGAAACGCCCTAATTACTCCTCACTTAGTAAAAAGAATCCTTTCTTTTGGTCTGACAGAGGTTTCCTGTTTATTTTTTAATTTTTGAAGTATTTATGGCAGGAATGGGCAGTGAAGCTATGTGTTTATCTATAAAGCACACCTGAACCATGGGTATAGGAGAGATCAGTAGAAGGATTAATGGAGGTTTGAAAAGGTATTTTACTTTTTTCCATCATTGAATACAGTGGAGTAGATACAAAAAGTTTTGATCCAGAAAGATTGAAATAGGATTAGAATTTATATTTCTTTCCCAAGGCCTCAACATCAGTTTAAATTCTGAATCTGTAAGCAACATTTTGCAAAACATTTCTACTTGTCAGCTCGACTCCATTCATTCCTTTGGTCCCCTGGGGCAGCCTCTCCTTCTGAAAACCCTGGATACTCTGGGGTGGGCAGAAGTGCAAGAGTGCATGGGATCCCTGCCCTTCTGGAGTCTGATTGGCACCCTGTTCATGAAGAGTCTGCCATCTTGGTTGTAAAGGCATCTGGTTATGTGCTCTTAAACTGAGCCTGGATGATTAAAATCAGGGCCTGGTGAACAAGAGCCATGCCAGACAGAGCAAAGAGTGTGGGCAATGCATTATTTTAGAGAGAGCACAGACAGACCCCAGGGCTCCCAATCCCAGGTCTGATACTTATTAGTGTGAATTTGAGCCCATCACTCAATCTCTTCAAGTCTCAGTTTCTTTATTAGTAAAGTGACAATAAAAGTACAGATGCCCTCTACTTACTAATAGTTTAGATTATCAATAGCTGTTCAGAGGTCCATTTGCTTGTTAAGTACAAAGTAACCAATTTTTAAATTTCTTTCAAAATGGCAGTCTAATCTAGTCCTTCAAAGTTTAAAACAAGGAATAAATTTTCTCTCCTCATTATTGGTATATTATGGGGGTACCTTTTTAAAAAACAGAATTCTTTTGCCCATTGCAAATCTGGAGCGAAAGGTAAACAGTCTCCCTGCTGCCCTCCCACAAGAAATGATGCCCACAATAGTTAGATGGAGAACTGCCAGCCCCAGTATCTGCACTCAGTGCCTACCCCACTTCTTCACATGGTGCGGAGTTGAACAGTCTATGAATGTATGGGACCATTCTCAGCACAGGGGAGTAGTTTTATCAGCAATTCCCCCATGCTTCTCAAATCATGCTTGATCACTCTTGAGTTAACGGAGAGTGGGTCTGAATATCAGGACACAAAATCAGATGTATAAGACATATAACTTAATTTGTATTTAGAGCTTCCATTCAGCTTTATATGGAAAAAGTGAAGTCAAGTGATACGTGTGTGTGTGTGTGTGTGTGTGTATGGTCTGTGTGTGGCTGTAGGTTCCCACTAGAAAGGGAAGGAAACTCACCACTGTCATCACCAGGACCCCACACATGGTAAGCAAGCAACTTACATTTATTGAATAAATGAAGAGAAGATGACTCAAAATGAATGATTAGTCAAATTGGAATACCTAGGTTATTTGCTGCTTCATTAGAGCTTCTCGCCACTCCCTGAACGTTCTGGGTAGGAGTGTCTCTGGCAGGCCTCCTACACACATCAACTGGGAAAACTAATCAGTAGAAAACTGCCTACCATCTCTTTGTTTTATGCTTACAGACTCAGACTAAACTATGGATTTTCTGTCTTTATTCTTTCTTTTATTAATGTCCCCAGAAATCTTTTAGACTAGTAAATCTCTCTGAAAACACAGCAGTAGTTAGCAAGAAGGAAAAAACAAAAACCTTTTAAACCATCTCTTAAAATGAACTCAAGGATATAATTATAAGCTCACAGGTATAAACATGTTCAATCAAAACTGAATTCAGTTCTTTTTTCAAATATTTTATTTATTTATTTATTTTAAAAAGATTTATTTATTAATCTATTTTTGGCTGTGTCGGGTCTTAGTTGCGGCACACGGGATCTTCCTTGAGGCATGCGGGCTCTTTGTTGTGGTGCACGGGCTTCTCTCTAGTTGTGGAGTGTGGTTTTTCTCTTCTCTAGTTGTGGTGCGCAGGCTCCAGGGTGCATGGGCTCTGTAGTTTGAGGCACACAGGCTCTCTAGTTGAGGCACGCAGGCTCAGTAGTTGTGGCATGCGGGCTTAGTTGCCCCGCGGCATATGGGCTCTTAGCTCCCCGACCAGGGATTGCACCGGCGTCCCCTGCATTGCAAGGCTGATTCTTTACCAAGGGACCACCAGGGAAATCCCTGAATTCAGTTCTAAAGAGACTGACTAATAGCATCCCAGACATCTCAGTGTGTGGAGATCCAGACTGTGGCTGGCCAAGTGTACAATTCATTGACAGCAACAGTCATAACAAATGTTCTGACGTGAAATATAGGGGGAAAGTCCTGGACTGATGTTATTTCAATTTTGTTGTGGCTTAATGGAACTCATCATACTTGTTAGCAATCCCTATTTTACTATATGTTTCTTTGTTTTCTAAACTGAGATACTAGGCTAAATTATTTAAATAAAAAACTTGATAGGTGCTATATATATTATAATTATCAGTAACAATACAAGTGCAGATTTGTCTCTACTGAATTTCTTGGAATTTGAAGTCAGTGTTGTCCAAGAAGAACTTTTTCAGTTAATACTAGAGAATACTTTGTCTTTTTTTTTGTTTTTCAGATTTACAACCACCCTCCCATCCTAAAGCCCTTATTGAGCAACTATTATTTGCCAGGAACTGTGTTAAAAGCTGAGACTATCTCACATAGACAGGAGATGGTCTCTACCTCAGAGACTGACTATTTAACTGGGGAGATAAGCATTAAAAAATTATGATAACTTCATGTGACAAGTAAAATAAAAGAGGCATTCATAAATTATTAAGGAGGGAATAATTAATTCTGTTTGGGGAGGCAAAGGGGAAACAAAAGCTAAAGCAGGAGGTCCTTGAAGAGTTTTCCAGGAGTCCTCCAGGCCTCATGTTAATAAACAATGCCCACATTTCATGTGTTTATCTGAATTAAAAAGATAAAGTCTCCATTTTCCACTGCAGTGGTTCTCAGCCTTGGTTGTGCATTAGAATCACCTGGGGAGAGCTCAGAAAATGGGGATGAGGAGACTACAAAGATCAATTAATTCAGAGTCCTTGGAGTGAGTTCAGTCACTAGTCCCACACAAAAATTTCCCCAAGTGATTCAAGTTATCTCTAGGCCTGAGAACTATTTTTCCATAGTAAGCAACTAGAGGACACCTTCTTTGCCTTAAGCAAAGGGGAACATTATTTGGGGAGGAGGGTAATAGATGGACTAGAAATATATATAGAAAAGAAAATATAAGAAAAGCCAAAGGTTTAAAATCCACAACTTCACTTTCGTATACCTAACTGCACTCAATGTAAAAATCAGGTCCTAAGTGGCCTAATACACATAAATGATGTTTATTGATAGTTACTGGGCCTTGAGAATTATAAATCAGTATGTGGACCTGAAGATTCTTACACACTAAATACTGTGGTGTTATAAGTACTTGAAATGATTCCTGTCTCATTTAAACTATCCTGAGTGGTTTCTGAACATTTTAAGTATGCAATGGATTAAATATAGAATATATCACCAAATAGAAGTCTCCTGTTTTTTTGAAAAATGGAGGTAATCTGAATAAAACATGGATCTTAGTTAATACTAATATGATCTGTACATATTGGCTTATTAATTATGGCAAATGAAAAATATTAATGTAAGATGCTGGATGTGAGGTGTATGGAAACTCTGTCTGTACTACAATCTTTGAAATATATTGTAAATGTACAACTGTTCAAAAATTTAACTTTCTTTTTAAAAAGTCTCTCCTTTTTGTTTTTAAAGCTTATATACATCAGTCAGTGCTACCTTTCTCTTTCTGCATGAGAATTTTAACTTCAGTTAAATTCAGTTTCTAGCTCTCTTCCCCTGTAACCTAATAAGGTAGAATATCATCTATGTTACTAGGCCAACACTGCTTATGATAAAAATGTCACCTGGTTGATAAACTGCATCTGTGCTGGAAGAACTATAAACACCTGATAGGAAGCCAGAGCTTTAGGCTTACTTGAGTGTGGAGGCTCCTCCTAATTGGCATGACCCTTGCGGGGGCCTTGGAAGCTATACCTATGGTGCTGTAGGAGATAGTGGCTCTGTGAGACATGAAGCTTTTAGACCAAGGTAGCTCTCACACCTGCCTCGCATGAAGCTCATTCCCTTACACTTCAGCCGTCACCTGGATGCCAAGAGAATAGCTTCTGGATAGTTGTATGGATTCTGCAAGATGTCCGCCAAGAGGAGAGCCTGATGTTGCCCTGCTGGCAGGCTGTATTTCTTGTCCTAAAGTCTTCTGAGCAACTAAATTGCCAAGCATAGCCTATGGGAGACCTGTGAGCCTATTAGGGGAACACTGCCTGGTGGATATTGACTACCTATATCATTACCTCCTCAGAGAAGCTGTAGACAGGTGAGAAATGGTATCATATTTTCGTTCATACACCCAGACATACTTTCATACATCTATTGAGTAGTTGCATAAATCAATTCAAAGACCAGTGGTAGTATAGATAATTGTTCAGGCAAATTCTGTGCAATCATAGTTAATTCAAAGATGATCAAAGAAAAAAGGTAAAGGGCCCAAAGGGTCACACCTCTCTCTCCCTCTCTCCCCCTTTCTGTGCATCCATCCATCCACCCATCCACCCATCCACCCATCCATCCATCCATCCATTTACCTATTGTTATTGAGGTTTTCCTTCCTGAGAGGACAATATCAGGATATAGTTAAAAACAACTTATTATGAAGTATAAATTGGTAACTCAGGTCTTCTGAAAAGCTAAATGTAACAAGAGGGTATTACAGATCTTTGATATGTTTGAAGGTCCCAAAAGTCAAGAAAAATACTGAGAGACAAGTATATTTTTTTCTAAAAGGAGGACAAAACGTTTAAAGAATTGGGTAGATACGGTATGTTTTTCTTCTTTTCTGCTTATCCCTAAGTAGTATTGCAAATGGAAATCATGGGATATCATATTTGTAATACTGACTGATGGGGACTGTTAGCTCTCTAATTAAAAACAAAATCAGTTCTAGATCTGTCCAAATAGCTTTTTTTTTTAATAGCTTCATTTTTATGTTAGTACTCTTTCATTCTCTACATTTGTCAGAAAAATATATTTATTTCCAAGAATCACAACTAAAATCCCATGGCCATACAACTGGATTTCAGCAGCCACTGAAAGTTATCCCCTAACCCATGTTCAGAGTCCTGTCCTAAGCCAATCCAGGAGCTCCTCATGGATGAAATGCAGGGAGAAGAGTAGCACGAGGGTGCCTTCCACTCCAGGTTCTTTCTTATGCTGATTGTGATGGGCTTTGTGTGAACTGGGACAATTCTTAGAGATTTCTGCAGGTGAGTGGGTTGCAGATTCCAAATGAGTAAATCCCCCCGCTTTACCGTCATGGCACCTACCTATGACCTATGACATCAGCGTGTTTATTCCATTGTACTGAAACCATTTGTTTGCCGGCTGTGTTTCCCATTAGACTCCAGTGTGAGCGCCTTGAGAGTAGAGGCTGGGTCCCATTTATCTTTGATTCTCCAACAAGTATCACAATTAGTAGGCATTCAATGATTAATTATTGGAATGAAAATAAACTTTGGGGGAAGTAGAGCAAACAGTCTCAGATAGAGTCCGGGTGGTGATTTTGAAACTCTGGACAATGTTGTTACATTCTTTACCAAAGAGAGAAAATATAAAAGTGTTTTAGAAAGATGGCTTATAAAGTATCTATTTATTCTGCCAAGTTCAATTTCTTAAAATTGTGCCTTGTTCAAGGCTAGCAGAGCCTCCGGATCTCTTTTCTATTTTAGATGAATAGTCATTTCCGAATGCTCACCACGCCAAGATTTCGTTATCTAATGTGGGCACCAAGAACTCAAGGTAGGAGCTAATAACCTTGTTGCTAGTAAAGATACCAAATTAAAAATTAACAATGCAATCACACAAAATTCCAGCGATAGCATCACAATTAGCTCTGCAAAACAGCACAGCTCTTTACAGAATCTTCCTTTGCTTCTATACTGCATTTTGCCTGATAATCACTTGCCAACAAAGACATCATACTAATTACAATTTGTTATACAAGGGGCAGGAAAACTGATAAATGATTCATTGATTATTTTCTTTCAAAAATTCCATTCTTGTCCTTAAGTTACATTTGGATAATAAATGGAGGCTTTAAGTGCTTTCCCAGGGTGTTATTTAGAAGAAATCACGTTGACAGTTTTAATTCTTAACAACTTAGCAACTCTGAGTGGACACCCATTTAAAAAAAAAAAAGGAGACAAAACACGTACGCACAAAATTTGTATTCTTTGCGTGTGTGGAAATGAGTGGTTCTTTTAAAAGTATATCTGTTCTGTAAAACGTTCTTTGCTTCTCTGTATGATAGTTCAAGCCCCACCATTCCAAGTTATGTGAGGTGCGTCTCCCTCTCCTTTATATCCCCAGATGGATGGCCAGCAGGGGCAAGATGTCGTGTAGCATTTATCCTGGTTTTCCTGTCCTGAAGAGGTTAACACATAATAGCTAATTTGTCTTGAGGACAATGGCTGGGCAATAGCAGGAATCTGGGCGGAGGGGAGATGTGAGCCAGTTTACAAGGTTTCAGTGACTCAGAGGAGGGACCAGGAGGTGTGAGATGAAGATGAGTAGAGGGTGATGGGGTGAGAATCAGGGGCTCTAAGGTTCTCTTTTATGCCTTCTCTTCCCTGAGTGAGGGCGTAAATAAGTATGTAAGTTTATGATCTTCAAATATGTAACAAGAGGCCCAGGGCTTTCTCCATCTGGACAATTTCCCTCTGTGTGTACAGTGCTCCTCGTCAGTAACATGTCCCAAACTGATCTTTGTGTGTTTTCTCAACCGTTTTCCCATTTCTGTATCCTCATCTTGGTTAAGGGTGTCAGCAGTCACGTAGCCAGAAACATTTCTTCATCATTTCCATCTCTTTGTTTTCCCTTAATTCCACGTGTTATTGCTGGATTTTTCTTCATAATGTTTCTCAAATTCGTCCCCTTCATCTTCCTTCACTTGGAACCGAATCATCCCTGTTCCAAGAAACTATAATCGCTTCTTGACTGGTCTCTCTACTTTCAGCCTTTTCTCCAACGTACCCATCTCCTAAACTGCTGCCACAGTGATTTTTTTATAAAGCAAAGCTGATTACATCATTCCTCTTGCGTACAATACTTCTATTGCTTTCCACCATCGAGACGAGAGAACCAAGGCTAGGATTCTTTACCTTGTATTAAAAAATCTTCACCATTTTACCCCTGTTTACATTTCTGACCTCATATCTATAAGTTGACTCTTGCATGGTTTATTTGAACCACATAGAATAACTTATAGAACTCCATACTGTGTCATTTGTAAATTAAACAGATACTTATTGTTTAGATACAAGGTGGCAGGCACTTTGCTAGGTCCTGAGGATATAGATATGATGTCTTTGCACAGGCTGCTCTGGAGTGCCCGTCCTGGGGAGTCTTTACTGACTCTCCCAGGAAGAGGCAGCCAGAACATTTCTGTGCCACCAGAATTGATTAACCAAACGTACACAGCTCCGATATGGCATATTATAAACATGTGCTTTGGTATCTCTTTTCCTCACTAAATTCTAGGATTGAAGTCTTTGAAGACAGGGGCTGTGCCTCCTTCATCTCTGTATCCTTAGTGTATGGGGTAGTGCCTGGCAGGAGTAGATGGCTGGTAAATGTTTTCTCAATGAATGACAAATACTGTCCATCATACGTGTCCAGGAGACATGGACTTCATGCACATCGGCCCTGTGCTCTACAAAGTACAGACACATCACCAGAGGACCCACATATATACCTATTGTCAAAGTAATGCCCCAAATTTCCAGATCAAAAAATAAAACTCATTTTGTTGAAGAATAAAAGTAAACAAAACTGGGCTTCCCTGGTGGCGCAGCGGTTGAGAATCAGCCTGCTAATGCAGGGGACACGGGTTTGAGCCCTGGTCTGGGAAGATCCCACATGCCGCGGAGCAACTAGGTCCGTGAGCCACAACTACTGAGCCTGCGCGTCTGGAGCCTGTGCTCCGCAACAAGAGAGGCCGCGATAGTGAGAGGCCCGCGCACCGCGATGAAGAGTGGCTCCCGCTTGCTGCAACTAGAGGAAGCCCTAGCACAGAAACGAAGACCCAACATAGCAATCAATCAATCAATCAATCTTTAAAAAAATAAATAAATAAAAATAAACAAAACTGGCAGGAAAGTTAATAATAGTTTTCTCAGGGTGGTGGGCTTCCAGAGGGAACCTGAGCACAGGCCTGAATGTCCACCCCACACCCTACACACACGTACACACACACTCCCCGCCTAGTTAACTCAATAATCCTTCATATCTTCACTCATTTGCATTTTTTCAGAAAACCTTCTCTAATCCTCCCTCTCCCCAGATTAAGTGAAGTTCCCCTGTCATGTATTCTTGTAGCATCAAATATCTTCTTTTTGTAGCCTTTATCCACTTGTAATTATATTTCTTTGTGTAATCATTTGACCAATATCTATTTCCCCTTCCAAGCCATAAGCTTGACAAAGACAGGCTCCATGTCTGTTACACAGGAGATGCTCAAAATGTATTTGTTGAATGACAAACAAATGAATGATCTAATTTAATCCTCATAATAATTATCCAAGGTAAACACCATTATCATCTGCATTTTCCAGGGAAAGCAGACACTGAGAACAATTAAATAACCTGCCCAAAGTCATACAGTCAAGGATGAAACCCTGGGACAGTTACTGGGTTTCTGCATACTGGCTTCCTGTATCACAGAGAACTAATCTAGAGCTTTTTAAAAACTTTAAATGAATGAGCTCAGCTTTATTATTCACTGTTGAATGCCCAAGAAAATTATTAATTTTAAACGTGAGTTTTAAAAAAAATTGAGTGGATCCACAGAGGGTTCATCTTTTTTGATCTCTCAGCTCTGATTGGAAATAAGTCAGTATTAAGAGTGCTCCTGAAGTCTCCACCACGGAGGTCCGTGTGGGTGTCAGGAGTTTGACAATAGAAAAGGTAAGCCTATTTTCTCCTCTAACGTATGGTTCTTGTATAATTCCCAGTGTGAGTTTGAAATGATTAAAAATGTAATCGGATATTTGCAATGTAGTGAAACATATCTGACAACTGGGTATTGGAAAATTTATTGTTGTTTTATTTTATAGCCTTCCTAAAATCCTAATCCTATTTCTCTTACAGAATAGATAGGTTCTTTCCTATGAAAAGACACGGAAACGTAATGGCAGATGAAATGTGGACACATTAAGCAGTTGTTCAGAACCTCAGTAAAGGGTGGGTCTTGATTACACAGGGTTTTATGGACCCCAGTGAATGGGGAGTAGAAATAGAGGCACATCTTGAGTACAGACATACCACGTGGGTACAACTTAGCCACACTGAACACATTTTCCAAGGCCCCTTGCTGATCTCGCTGTTAGCTGCCATTGGACTCAGCCAAAATACATGTCCAGTCTGCAGGGTACTTAGCCCAGTGAAAAGGCAGGTGACACAGTACAAAACGGATTACAAGAATAGAAGCGGAACCCACCTGCTACCCCTCTGAGAGAAATTAAGGAGTATCGTTGCCCCCTCCTTTCCAAGTCTGGTGTGGACGAAAGGCTCTATGCATGAAGGAGTGCTGGTTGTCAAGGAAGAATTGGTTTCTAACTCATTAAAAACCTGAATGCCCAGTTTATCGGTTTCTAGGGGAATCTTGCTATTTTTGATGCCAATTTCAGCTACCCTTAAAACAAGCCAGTTTTTTAGTGCCCCTTGTTTCAGATGGGTTTTCTGAATATTATTCAAGCAGCCGTGCAGTTAGGACCAGAGCTCTGAGGAGTCAGTTCTCTACCTGACATTTTGCGTCACATTAATACTGAATTTCAGACATGAATTCTTGTAATGGCCCGTTTTATAAGCTACTGTCTGAATTCTTACAAAAATTAGCAAGTTTTGTTCTCTAACCACTTAATAAAATCTCTCTCCAGGTTTTCTCATTCAGAAGGGGATAGTGGAAAGCAGGTCAGGGCACATTCGTCCTGCTAACCAGGCAAATTTCTTTACACCAGGGCAATGGGCAGGCTTTCTGGTGAGTAGGAATGAACTATATGTTAGAAAGCACAGGGTGAAGGGAAAACTGAGTTCAGAGCTGTTTTTCTCAGCTGGAAAAATACAGAATTCTTGCAAACTACTGTAGAAGTGTTTGATTGTCATATGAAATAGTTTAGCCCTAATGAAAAATCCTCAGAATAACAAACAGGGAGATGTTTGCGAATGGCATGAAATATTAGAGACCAAAGCAATACTTTGCTGGGATGGAATGTCTTGGTGCATTATTCACGCAATTTTGTTTTTATTCAGAGCTGTGTAGACACACATCTGCTTAAATACATTAACTTTTCCATTCTAACTGAGTCATTGGACAGAAGTAGGTTCATCTCACCATGTGTCACGTACCAGGGTCTAGAAACAAAACAGAAACCACTCTAAGTACTTCAAATAGAGAAAATTTAATACTGGAATTGGTTACACAGAAAGACATGAAAAGCCAATGAAGGGAAGATGAGGCATTCCAAATATAGGCAGCAGCCAGGAATCCAATTCCCCCAGGAAGCGGTATTTCTGGAAACTAGTACACTCAGGCTGAAACACGTACCACTGTAGACGCTGCCTAGCAGAAGCTGGGGCCGTGGAGGGAAGGGACGCCCAGTGGGAGCGGAGCTCAAGGAGAAACAGCTTCTGCTGGAAATACCCTCCAAAGGCACAGGGAGAAATACCTTGACTTCTCCCTCTTCCCATGCTCCAGTCTTCTGCTAGTATCCTCTGCTGGCCAAAACTACCCGGAAGTTGGTTGTCAAGGGAATCTGAAAAATGGTGTTTCCTGTGATTGACAGTAGAGCAGGGGAAGGGAGGGAAATGGACCTAAGGACAAACAGGCAAATGGCCAACAAGCTCATGTGTGCTGACCTCTAGCTTCCCATCCATGGCAAATGGATGCATTCCAGTGCATTCCTTCTGTGCTATTTGCAATTCAGTTAACTTTTTCTTTTCCTTATATTTCTATGGACTGTATTGACCTATCCCTTGTGTCCTGTGTAACACATAGATGCTGAAGTTTGCTGTGATAGAAAAGCAGAGATCAGGAGGAATGTACCAAAGGCGGAGGACAGTGGGAAAGCATTGTACACTTTATTCGATTATAGCTTCATTAAAAAAAAAATCTGGGTGGAATGTCTTATTTTCGCTATTTAAATTTGTTTCTTTTGACAGAGTCTACATTTAAAGAAAGTACTCATGACTAGTGAGCATTTACTGAGTATATCTTTTTTTTTTTTTTTTTGGACTTTCGAAATTTTATTTTGCCATACTCTATTTTTGGACAGTAGCTTTAAATGTACTACATTTTTACAACTCTTAAAAATACTCCTGGTGTTGGTATCACAAAGGACTTTTCATTCTCAAAGATGACAAATTGTATTTCTTCACATTACAATTATGTTAGGAACAGAAGACACGTTTCTTTTTCAATCAATGTTTCTTGAGTTTAGTTCAAATAATATTTTCTGTGAAGTACAGTTATCTGTATAAGTTTAAGCATTTCCATCTCTGCCTTCTCATTTTGTTTTTATCAGCTCTTATTCCCACTAGTTGTGCCACTTGCAACTTCTCACTGAACTGTAGCTGAGTCTGCAAGAAAAACTCTGATAATTTTCTGGACCCAGCCTTTGGTCTAGGAGTATTCAAGGGTCTCCTACACACAGGAAATCCAGCCCACTGACACCAGGTTGTGGTGAAGGAAACTGCAGTGTTTATTGCAAGGGCAAGTAAGGAGTACAGGCAGCTCAAAAGACCAGAATGACTCCCATCATTCATTTTTAGGATGGGTTTAGTGGTACACAGAGTATGAAGAGAAGTGAGCTCTAGGCTGTGATCTGTTCCAGCAAGGAGCAGAATGGCTATGGGTAAAAAAAGGAAAAAAGGGCAAAGTGTGTTCTATGCATCTATCATCCCTGCTTCCCACTTCCATCCCCATCTGGCATTCCCCAGGCTTCCTGCAGCATAGCGCTCCTGGTAACTTCTTCATGTTCCTGGAGGCCCAGGTAGACCCTCCATGGTAGATGCTCTTGGGGAGCTAGTACTGCCATAAACAGCAGTGGGATCTTCTGCACCTTTCCGTGCCATGAGCCTGCCTCTAGCCAATCCCAGCCTCCGGGCTTTACTGCCCACGTGCCATTTCTCTTGTGCCACTGAAACTCATTAGGCCTGAATCTCACCTCCTGAGGGTCGGGCTATCTTCATGACTTCCCTTTATCAAGAGCCCATTATGTGCCTGGAATTGGACTAGATACTTTGCCTGTATTCTTTCATTTAATCCTCATGGGAACTCCCAGTTTAGATATGAAGAGACAGATTCAGAGATTAAGTAGTTTCCCCAGGGTCAACCAAGCAGTAAGTCATAGAAGTGTGATTTGAACCAGTTTCTGTGTCCAAGCATGTATTCCATTATACCATCTCAGACAGCCCAGGGCCAGTACAGAGCAACAGTACTGCAGGCTACTCCTCACTTATACCACGTGTCAGCATCTAAAGAACTTGGTCATTTAACCAGGCATCTCAAAGCCAGTCACAGCTCTGCACACACACACAGGAGCTGAGGAGAACTGGATGGGCAGTAAAACCTTCGTGGACACCCAGCTGGCCAGTGACATGTACACATCCATGGTGTACTAACCAGGACTCACACAATATCCTCTCCCAGTGCCTGGGCTTCTAATCAGCCTTCCATCTCACAGGGTGAATCGGTGTCAGGTAATCAAACACATTTCTTTCCTTGTCTCTTCTCATTTAGGGGCCTGTATCTACTTCCTACAGCTTATTTTGTACCACTTATCAAGACTAATATAAAGTTATTCTAACAATAATCCACCCAAACTGGCCATCATATCTGGTGCCTGCTGGAGTATAATAGAAATCTTCTCATTTCAGTTGTAAAGCATTGCTTCATCTAACTGAATGACTGAAAACTGGCACACATCCTAACCTAAATGTTATGGGTCAGCAGGTAAATGCAAAAATTCTATTAGTTTCAGGACCTGGGGTTTATGCTATTCATTTTAAATAAAATCAAAATCCTATACAGGAATAGGAAAAGTACCAGGGATAGATTCATTTTTAAAAGCATTCACTTAGCTATTATTTAAGGGCCAAGAAGGCAGTAGTTTCTGAGTTATCATGTAGACACTTTTTATTCTTGCTATTGACTTTGACAAAGCATACAAAGAATAGATACATTTCAAAGAAATATTAAAACACTGATTTGTGTAACATTAAGATATATAAAGTCCATTGCATAAAGAGAGAGAAAAATTAACATGCTTTTTGTTCTTAATGAAACTGTGCCAGGCTCATATAAATCTAAATTCCTTACCTTAACCTGAGCTTAAAATAACAGGCTAACTTGACAGAGCTTTACAAATCCTAGCAATGGACATTATCATTTATTACCAGAAAGAGTGATAATAGGAGTAGCAGGGAGATATCACATATTAGGAAGTGTCCAAAGAGTTTAGCAAGACAATATTTCTTTTTCACAATACAAAGATAAAAGAGTCGTAAAACTGAGAGTTCATTTCATTCACTTGGAAGAGAAGGGCAGGTGGGTGTTCTTGTTAAACAGAATGCAACCCTTTCCTCCAGGAGTGTAAAGGAGAATGAACAAACATAGGAGGTAATATTCACTCCATGGTGTAAGAAGGTACATGGATTTAAAGTCCATCATAGTAATTAAATTTCAATGTTGACACAGTACATCTCAACATTCAGAGTTCTAAATATAGTTTATACAATGCCTGTGAGCAAAATGCAATGCACATGAATATTTATCTCTGCAGCGATGATTCTGCTGCCACATGCTCAGAAAAGAAGGGTTGAGATTAGGACAGACCAGAACAGAGTCCGCAGAATTTGATGATAATCATTTCACATAGTGGAAATGATCTCATGGCCTTATCTGAGGCAGTGGTTTTCTAAACATTTTTGGTCACAGAACCCTTTGCACAAATGAAATCTAATTAGAAGCCAAATATTTGAAATGGATTGAAGTGGAGTAGGTCAGTTGATTTATGAGGGGGGCAGGGTGCTCCAGACCCTTGACTGCTTAATGCCACAGTAGACTCTGAGGTGCACAACCTAAAACTCCTATTTTAACCCATAAATAAGTAAAACAAAAATCCATTTGGTATTTGTTTGTTTTTAAGGTACTGTAGTGATTTTAAGGTACTCACAGATGGTAGAGAGCTATGTATTTCAAAGGAAGGGATTATGGAATCGGTTGATTGTGATAGAGAAGAAGCAATAAGATTAGAAAAAGTAAACGTTATTTACTTTCTGCCACTCTTCAGGAAAATACCATCTTCTTTCATATTATTCTCACACCCTCAGCTGTGGACTTGGTCTCAGCATGGGCTGTGCATCTACTCTGTGTATGCCTCTATCCCTAGTCTGTCCAACTCTACCCTCAGAAATGGTGTCTGTAATGGGGCTCTCCCTTTGCTGAAAGTGGCTGGGACAGCAAGGTGCTGTTCTTCCTTTTATGCCTAACATGTTTCTCCAGGATTAGTTCAGATTTCCTTAGCATAGCCACTAGTGTATCAGTCAGCTTAGGCTAAGCATGTTGTGGTAACAAATAACCCCAAGTCCTCAGTGCTTATAACAACTTATTTCTTGCTAGTATTGCATGACCATAATGGGTTTCCTATATGTCTTCTTCACACCGGGACCCAAGTTAATGGAATCCTCATATTTGGGACATTGCTGGCCTTGTCACAGAAAAAAAGGCCATGTGGCAGTATACTCCATAATGGTTCTGAAAACTTTCTTATGGAAGTGGCACACATCACTTCTGCTCACATGCCATTGGCCCAAAAAAGTCAACTGTCCAAGTTGGATATCAAAGAAGTGGGGGGAGGGGTGTATCATCTTTCCACAGGGGGGTGCCCCATAGGAAGGGGCCCATAAGGAGCAGTGGCAATATTTTCAACAATCTACTACCATTAGCTAATTGATAAGGTTCCCTTCCTCACTCCACCTTTAAGAAAGCTCAACTGTATGATCTTGCTTTGTTTCTTTTGACACATAATGTCAATGGTGGGTACCATATTTCTCTAAAGTTGGCATGACCCACGTCAATTTCCACTGAGAGTCAGAAGTAGGATTTCTTGTATATTTTTCTTTTAGAGCTTGTTTTTTCTATTAGGATTGCCCATTAAATAATTTCATGCCTGAGGCTGCTGCTAGCTTTTAAAATATTTGGAAAGCACAAACACATAACATGTCCTGAACAAAAGGATTGCTCTGCCTCAGTGCTGCTGAATCTCCCAGAAGGATGTTTTTATGGAATTCTATAATTATGGAATCATAGATTAAAAGAAATATTTTCAGTGTACATTAAGAGTGACAGACCTGATTTGCATCAAGAGGAATTGGGCTGTGTATCATAGATGCTTATTAGTGGATTCATGGATTGATTGGCCCATAACATATTCATTCATTCATTTGTTCAGCATTTCTGTGAACCAAGCAAGCACTGTCCCATATAAAGTCGTGTCCTCATGGAGTTTACAAATACAACCTAAACTGGTAGGAATAGCTGACTTTATAAATGGCATATTCAATATCTGATATCACCCCAAGTGATACACTGATCCCAGATCTACCATTTACTGACTATAAGACCGACCTAGCTTCTATAATTTTCTCCATACCAAGGTGGAGAGAATATAAGTAACTGCCTCATACTTTTGTTATGAAGATTTCCTGAGATAGTGAAAGCACTTAATTGTGTCTGCAGCATAGCAAGTGTCCAATAAACATTAGTCCTGGGCCTCATCATCACCATGACCACATTTAATGTTGGAATGGGGGTGAGGAAGAGAATCTGGCTTTGCAGAATTTCATCTGAAAAGGATCTGGAGGCCTTCATTGAAGAAGTTTACGATGGGTCAACAGCGTAAAGTAGTTATTTTAAAGGCTAAATCCAACTGAAATAATAGATGGAAAATGTCATATTTTAGCAAAGTTAATTCTTCTTCAGTCTTCCCTGATCAAAACTCACCTAGAATATTGAAATATGCTTTTTGGTGTGAGGTATGTGTTTCTGTATCTGCATCACACAGGGTCCTAAGAACATAGCCTCTGTAAAGATGAGTTCTTGGCATTATATGCTAGCAAGCAGTCTACCATTTTTGTTAAACAATAGGAATCATGACATGCTCTAGCTTTAGTTTCTTCTAGGAATTTTTCAGACAACTGTTGGTCAATCCTACAGGGATGCTTTACAAGGCCCTTCAGAATGTCAAAAGGACTTACACCAATCCCTAATTTCCTGCTGATCTTTACCATCTGCTACCTTGACCTTTTCATCAAAAGCTCCTCAAGCTGCTGGAAACCCTGAACGTTAACACCCAGTTTGATACTCTTCCTGTGTTTTTCTTTGCCTCATTCTCAGCACTAGACTTGCATACAGTTTGTCTGCCATTATGGTTTGAAGCCGTTCACCAGAACACAAAAATATATGGCAAAAAGAGAGGCTCCTGAGGGGTATATAACACACATTGCTGAACACTTTCAACTCAATACGGTGCAGTGGAGTGTTCGCTGGATGAGAATATTTGCCACGTGGGGCACGAATGTTTGCTGCCTGGAAGCATATAGAACAGTCTACCACACCAGCTCTCGCTGGCTCAGAGTACGCCGACACTCCGAGCATCCGAAAAATTATATATTAACAATGTGCTTTAATAAATTGTCCTATAAATGCATGTGTTTTCTTTTGGGAAACTATTTTATATACAAATAGTATTGTAGCTACCCAGACAGCAAGGGGCAGTATTAAATGGAACATGTGTTCAAATTTAGCAGCATTTTCAGAGGGGTAAGAATAAACTGTTTGCTTATAGGATACGCAGGTCATGAGGGATATGGGAAAGCTGGTTAGAGCACCTAGGAATATGAACATCCAAAAGAAAAAGGTTTACTTGAAAAGTGAAGCTGACATGCTCTGACTAGCTCCAGAGGGCAGAAGGAGGGCCAAAACCTAAAAATTATGAAAAAGCATATTTTTGTCTAAGTTGAGAAAAGTTTTTCTAATATTTTATACTGTCCAAAAAAGAAATAGTTTGTCTTCTGCAATAATGAGCTCCTTATCACTAGAGGTAGTAAACCTGGATGATCATTTGTTAGAGACACAATATATGGGACTCATTCGCTGGGTAGTGTGGTGGTTTATAAACAATGGCCACAAATTGACAATTTGACAAATTGACGTTCCTTCCGTAGAGAGGTAGGGTCTATGTCCCCTCTCCTCGAATCTGGGTAGGCTTGTAATTGCTTTAATTAATAAAGGATGGTAGAAGTGACACTATGTCACTTCCAAAACTAGGTCAGAGCTACACAGTGTCTGCCTTGTGTTCTTGGAATGCTCGCTTTTGAGAAGCTCTCTCTCAGAACCCAGCCACCATGCTGTGAGAAATCCAAGTCATGTGGAAAGATCACATGTGGGAAGAAAAATTCCAATTACATTTAAACTTTCATTTATATCTATTTTCTATTAGAAAAATTAGAAATAAACTTCTACTAACATTTAATATTCTACAGGACAATGGCAGCGTCACTCATCCATATATCAGAGGGTCAACATATTAACATTCTTTTCAGCATATTGTGACACACTCTGATTTAGGAGGTTTAGTCAATTTGGGTTATACATTTATTATTTTATTTAGCTTTGACTTATTCATTAGCCCTTTCAAAGTGCACGAGAGCCTTAAAGATATTCCTGCAAAGAAACCACAGACTGACAAAAAATACTACCAATGCAAACACAGGCACACAGCAGAAACCCGGCAGGGCTGACACTTCCCCCTCCAAAGTCAAGCTTCTTGCTTGTCCCAGTGCCAGAATAAAAGCTGTGACGATCTGAACAGAACTAACTAAACAATTCAGAAACTATCTAGGAGCATATAAATTACAGATTTATACCCATTACATTATTGACCCTTGCCTTAAGAATTGTGCTTTGGTATATTAGTGATCATAGCATCTATGTGCATATTTGTAAATAATAGATATAAATAGAAGGTTAAAAAATAGGAAATTGCCAATATTCAAATATTTTTGACCCATAAAATGTCCATTTCATACAGATGGTTTAACCTAATTTATTGAGATTAAATGTTCAAAAATCACTTACCTTTAGAGTGAGGGCAATAAAAAATTGTCTGTAGACTACTGATTTAAGGAATAAGATGTGTGATAAGCATGGATTTAGTGTACACAGGAAACTGTTTACCACTGCTCTCCAACTGTATGTATCTCTTGTGTCTATGCAAGCACTGACACACGACAAGTTACAAAATTATTGCTTTCTTTGTCTGGGGGATAAATAATTTTATTATAACACATGGACCCCTTCCAGCTAGAGTGGCTCTTAGCACCTGGATATATTGTGAAGCACTGACTTGAATGACAATGATTATTCTTTGCCTGACTCCATTCTGCCGTGATCTATGTAGAAAATCAACATTCCTTAGGAAGAAACAAGGCTTTAAAAAGAATGATCTTTATGGGAGCTGGTGGTTATAGAGAATTTTAGTGCAAGAAGATGAGGATTACTTGTTCCTTTGAGGCCATGAGGTAATTAAAAAACAATATTTAGTGGCTTTTAGAACACCTATTTCCATGAAATCTCGGCGCTAAACAGTTCAGGGAAATCAAAATAGATAAACCACCTAAACAGATAAGAAGAAATAGATAAAGCAACCATAATTCTAAGCTACCTCCAACTCCTTCAGATTCACTAAAGTATTTAACCTCTTGACACAAAATCCTATAACACTCCAAAGCATGTGTCTTGCTTTGGTGCTTGTCAAAATTAGCGTCTGAAAGACTGCATAGGGAATGCTTCTCAGCACCAGGGATAATTTCCTGCTGAAGCCCTCCTCCCAAATGGCTCAGGAAATCCACCCTCATCCTGCACATGCAATATCAACTCTCTCCCATCGGCTAATATTGTGCTCAGTTTCACAGCACAGAATCGAAAACTGAATTTATTCCTGAAAGTAAAAGGTCATCGGTGTTTTTTTCATTTGTTTTTTTTCCATCATGGATCCATTCCACAAATACTCCAGTGGCTACCAGGTGCCAGGCAGTGATGAAGGAGACACAAGAGCATAGCAATTTGCAGTCTGGGACTAAGAGACCACCAAAAACACATCAGAATTCCAAACACCAGGTCAATTTGATTCCCTAAGATAACATGAAAATGTGAGAAGAATAAGACATGTGGTTGAAAACTAATGTGTTCTGGCACTTTTGTGTCTCTCAGTCATTTACGTTTAAAAACTAGCTCCTTGAGAAGTTATCCCAAAGTTGAAATCATGTGACAGAACACCTGGAGTGAGCTGAAAGTGAGATCGGTTAGGCTGAATGAAATGAAGAGGGAGGAGCCCATTTCCAAAGTCTCTGAGATACAAAATTGCGAAAGAGTGAAGAGTGGACATAAATGTGTCAAAAGAACTTAGCCAACTTTAAGGGGCTCCTACTGGGCAAAAATGGGACAATTTGAGCATCAGTAAGGATAATAACTATCATGGATAGAAATACTTCAATAAATTTTAAATTCCTGTGTTCTTCATGATGTTAAAAAAAATATTGGGTACTGATAAAGAATGCCAAGGAGCTAAGTCATTATTCTGAAAACTATAAAAGAATAAAAAATTTATCCTCCCTTTTCTACACTAACTGTACCACTGTTAACCAAAGAGTAATTAAGGGGAATTTTTTGATTATAGAAATATTACATCTAATAAATGAAGAATGCATGAGAAAATAAGAAACTCACCAGTTTGTAATCAATCTCTAATGAATTAGTGGATCTGGGCATTGAACTCTAATGGCTAACATCTCCAAAAGAAACAACTAGACATTACTGTATGTGCTTTCTACTAAGTAGACAATATCAGATACGTAGCTGTCTTATCAAAAAAAAAAAATCAAATCTGAGTATGATCAAATTTCTAGATCCCACTACTAACTATAGACATAAGAGGACCAAAGGACATTTTAAACTATACCGTGAAGATGCAATCAGCAAAAGCTAGACTGTGAGAAGGTACAGGACAAACAACCAAGTATCTTTAACAAATGAACTGCAAGGGAAAAAAAAGGAGGAGAGTACCTATATATTTCTAAGAGTCTTAAAAAACCTATCAATCAATGTAATATATAAACTTTATTTGGATCCTGATTTTTTTTTAAAGGTATAAGTATTTATGACACTTATGAAATAACTGGAGATGTAAGCACTGACTGGATATTTGATGATACAAACAAGTAAGGTTAAGTTTTTTAGTGTGATATTAGTATTCTGATCATATATAAAAACTGAGTTTTTATCTTTTAGAAGTCCATACTGAAATATTTAGAAATGAAATAATGAAAAGCATATGATCTTAGATTTTCCTCAAAATAATACACAGTGGGGTTGGGCACATGTGGCTAGTGGTGAAGACCGGTCAGGGTAGATTAATGAGTTGATGTTTGTTGGGGCTGGTGATAGATATGCAGAGGTTCATTACACTAGTCTGTTCATGTTTGTGCATGTTTGGAATTCTCCACAATAAAAAGAAAAAGAAAAAAATTCGTGGACATATAAATGCATATACCCAAAAGACCAGCAGAAACTGGCTAATTGAAGCTGTTCCAGGTTTTTCAGTCACGTTAACATACATCTAATGGTCTGATTTTTCTCAGGGCCAAAGCTATACCCACATGAAGCATATGAATATATGTAAACATGATAGAAGGAAAATAGGAACTCTCTCTCAAAGGTGCATTTGTGTAGAATATATATGTATGTCCACATACACACAAATGTGTGTATGCATAGATATATCTCGAGATGCATCTTTTTGATCTATTCTGCTTGACACTGTTTTTAGTCTTGTCGGAGAAGGCTGAGATCAGGCTGAAAGCAAATAAAACAATATTTCAATTAGCACAAAACCACATTTCAGATTATGTACCAGACAAATGAGGCATGGGTAGGTAGCATATATAAAGTGTGTCCATGTGAATGCAGACACTGGACCTCAATGATTAAGGGAATTCTACACGACCAAATATCTGCGTCTAGGTCCATTTCAGCCTGGAGAAAATGCACTAGATCTAGGAATTCACACTGCAGAGCAGCTCCAAGTTTCCTGGGGTTAATCTTTAAAACTGAATACATACAGACTCTTCCAACAAGTCAAGCAATAGAAAGATGGATCACCTACTTTTCATATCACAGGTCAAAGCATCCATCTTAAAACTGCCCTATGAAATGTTAACACAATAAAATTTTTTAAAGGAAACACAAGCAAGCAAACAACCCCCCTCCCCAAACTCCTGAAAACTAACAAAGGCCAGGTTATTATATAATGGCCTCTTGCGTCTGATTGCTTACCACAACTAGTTGTTTAGACAACATAGAAACCCTCAAGGGCCCCTGCATTATTAGAGCAAATTAGCATGTTTCAAGAAAGTGGTGGATTATTGCAGATGAAAGTGATTTACCAACAGGGGTTTTATGGTTGGCAAATGTGATTATATATCCATTAGCATCTGCAAGTCAAACAAACATGTGCCATATACCTCCTGGAAACACCTCAGTGTGTATATCCTAATTTCCACCATTTCAAAAGAACAAAGGGATTTTATCCAGGCGTAGCCAAAGATAATTTTTCAAAAACCGTTTAGCAAACTACGGCAAATTATTTTTGTAACTTAAACGATTATTAACTCCCCATCTGCTATGGCAAAAAGAAGCGTCTGTCATTTTTTGAAATATGGCAAATGTTGACCATCTACTTAATCAGTCTACTGTGCTCACTCACTAAGCATATTGAGATTTTATAGAAGAGAAACTTAGGGAAAGTAATAGTCTCTTTCTCCATCTGAATGGAATACGGTCACAAAAAATGAGAAAGCTGCGCTCGCGGAGCTGCTTGGCCTATGAATACAATTCTGCGGGGCTCCATCACCGCGCTGAGGCAGCCTTGCAGGTTAAATCACCACTGATGGCGGGCAGCGTGTGCACGGGGAAGAGGACAGCGCCTTGATGCTTTGCGGGTGTCAATACTAAATATTCCTCCACTTCCCCGCAGCTTTATTTTTGACAATTACTGGTGTGTTTATAATGAAATCTAAGCAACAGCTGGAGGAAGACATGCCCAGTTTTCAAGGTCTATGGGAAATGAATGCTTTTATGACATGATTTATAAATGATATTATATCTATGAAATTTTAATGCGTTAATTTTGGCCCACATGGCATGAATTAGTGAGCCAAGATACCATCAGGCCCCGTTTTCACAAGAGCAGTTTCCACTAAAAGATTAAGAGGCCATAGCCCTTGCTAAAGGTTACCTTCCAGGCAGAAGGACGTGGTGGTGATGGAAACCTACTGTGGCCTTTCTACAAAACAATTCCTTTGAAGGAATCAAGATGAGCTCCATTCTATAGTCTTGTCATCAAAATCAGAGCAATGGGAAGATGAACAAGTCTTGCTTGGATAAGATTCAATGAGGACAAATTAAATAAAACAAAACAGATCAGAAAAGAAAGAAAACCTTCTTTTGAAAAAATATGTACATAGCACAATTTTCCCTCCTTTTTAAAAAAAATCACCATCATAGCTGAATAATTATGCATCAAGTCAACAAAGGAAAAGAAGAACCCTGGGTAGATGCAGTTTTAACCTTTGAACCATAGAAACAGAAATGTGTTTTGTTTTTCTTTCTTTTTTTCTATTTTCCTTCTTTCCTTCCTTCCTACTGCCGGTGGTGGCAGCTACTGTTCAATCAGGCGACACTGCATGGGCACCTCTGTACTAGCCATCGTGGGAGTGGAGAAGTAATTTCAGAACTTGTTTTTGTCTCAGTCCAGGGAGGAGGGGAGAGTAACCACTGCAGCACAGTTTGGCAAAATGGATGATAACATTGCCTTATGTCTCAGACTCTAAATAGTTCATGGAGAAAGGAAATCAAGGACATTCACAGTGAACAGGAAGGGACTCCATACAGAAGAGATGAGGAGTTAGGGCTTGAATGGGACATGGAAGAGGAAAGAATTTTGATGGCTACAGTGGGAAGGGACACTCCTTCCAAGCAAGAGATCCAGCTAGATCAGTAATGGAGTTTCTGGCCTCCAGATAATGAATGAGTATGGCAGTTTCAGAAAAGTACACATTATAGATATAATATATATAGAGAGAAATACATTTCTATATAGGTATATCTCTATATCTATCTATCTATCTATCTATCTATCTATCTATCTATCTATCTTTCTATCTCTCCGAGAGACTGAAAAGAATTTGTTACGCATGCAAATCTAGTCCTTCAGTTATCAGAACACTCTCGTTTCCATGACTACCGTGGAAAGGGTTAATCAGGCTCCTCAGAGCTCGTCCTTCTGGCCTTTCGTCTAACATGTCATCTGTACATTCCAGAGTTATTATGCAACTTTTATGAAACTAAGTCTACGAGACAGGCTCTAAGGTGTGACTGATGTCTCTTTTGTAAGTCAGAGAAACTTGCACTGCCTGTGTCTCAGGAGACTAATATTTCAACTCTTCCTGGGGTGTTATTACCTGTTTGTGCCTGGCTTCCACAGCACTAGACTGCCAAGATTCCTTGGTCTAACTGCAGCAAGGGAAAAGCTATCATCAATTATGGATTGGGAGTAAACAATTAACTTTGCAGGAAGCAATTCAAATGAGAGCCAAATTTCTTTTTGGACATTCCGTGACATAAAAACTTTGGTTTATCAGGAGATACAAAAACACTTCATCTTCCATAGTGTCTATGGGTTCCATTAAGTTCTATCCCTTGGCCTTTCCCTGTGTTGCTGTAAGAATAAAGGCACCATCCTGAAGAGAAACATCCTTTGCCAAATAGCTAATAATCCTGTTCTCCACTGCATCTGATAGTCTCTAGGGGAGAAGCAGAGAAATTCTTTGAGCAGAGTTGCCTAAGGTTTCCCTAGCTGGCCCCAACTACACTGGCCACCTGTTCCCTGTTTAGAGAAACCATCCTACCTCCTCCAACCTTCTGTTCCTTGTCTCAGACTAATGATGATATATGGGGTTCTGCGTTCCTCCTAATTATGAAAATTGCTTTCCATAGGTTCCAAGATTTTTATTTGATATCTTCTCAGAATCTTGGCTAGCCTCTTAAGTAAAATTAGATCTTAGAGTCCCCAGATGGGGGTCAACATACAGCTTTAACCAGGAGCTCTTATTTTAAAAAGGAAAGCCAATGTTTCAAAGAAGAGATGCCCGTTCTTTATCACGTAGTCCATCACACCACCAAGCCCGGGCTTCCTACCTAAAGAAAAGTTCCCGGATCCTGGCGCACGATCACCATCATTGGTGAACACGCCATTACTCACTCCTTTCTCCTGTAGATCTTCATCAATATGCTGCTCCTTCACGATTCCTTACCTATGTCTGTGGGAGTACCACCATCCCCTTAACTCCCTGAGTCAGAAACCTGAGAGTTACCCTTGATGCCTTCCCCACTCCCATATTTAGTTATCATCAAACTTCTCTCCTTGATACCTTCTAACCTAGTCCACTCCAATCCACCCACACTCTACGACTTCATTTCAGGCTCTCATGATTTCTCACTGGGATTAGAGCAAGTAGATGGCAATCCACTCTTAGTGCCCCCTGCCCTCCTTGTTTTAGCCTTATTCCCGTTTACTTGTTTCTGCACACTGTAGTTGGAATGATTGCTCTGAAATGCAAATCTTCTATTATTATTCCCTTCCTTCAAGCCCTTCAGTAGCTCTCCACTACCATCAGATGATGCACAAGCCTTTTTCCAACGATGCCCAGAATGTCCTACCCCTTCTTTTTCTAAGTAGCTCTGATTTGTCCTCTGGAACATGCCTCGTAGATGTCTTTCATATCCTTGTGCATTTCTCTAAAATAACTTGTTTATTTGTCTGTCTCCTTGAGTCCCTCTGGGGGATGGGAGGATGCGCTGTCTGATTGGTCTGTGAATCCTCAGCCCAATAATAGTGTCTGACACAGCCTAGGTTCTCAATATGTTTGGTAAATGAATCAATGATGCAATTAATGAATAGTCTTTCTGCCTCCTGATTGGCCACAAAGGACATAAGTGAATATGACAGTAGCTTTAAGGTGCTACTGGAAATCACAAGATGGAGAAAAAAACACAATTGTTTTATTTTTACAATGAAACTGTTAGTGTGTTTGTGATGGATGTTGGAAAGGAACTTAAGAATGATTATCTTTCCATTGATAATTATAGTGGATTTTCATTTCCTCTGCACATCAAGATTAGCATTTGTTATGGCTCAAACCAAGACATTTCATCACTGGCTTCTCCATGACGTACTCTGCATGTTAGAATCTCTCCTCAGCTATGAAAACAGGTATTTGGGCTGCTTTAAACTGCAATTCCACATTCAGAGTTTCTATTAAAATAACTCAGCTATTCAGATACCATTGACCAAAGAGGAGTCCAGATAGAGCTTAGAAGCTCATCTCTTTTGCCTTAGGATACAGTTTGAGGCAGGCCTCATATGGACCAGGGAGGGAGGAAGGTGACACATTTCTAACTAGTTAATCAGATAAAATCAGCCCTGCAGACAAGGGAGTGACAGATGTCAAAGCCAGATTACCTCCCCCTAGTCCTTCCATACCTCACTGGTGTTTCTTTATCCACTCCATTATCTTCCTCACTGGTTTTATGGAAGAGAGTTTAGCACCTTAGACACTTTCAGGGCTCTTCCTGGGTGCATGACCTTTCACACCTGGGAAAGAAATCTGCTCATGCCTCAACACCACTGCCTGAGATGGTTCCTGAGACTTGCACATTACTTTCAACAGAAGAAACTACAGGTCGTGGATTTCAGCTTCATAGAAGGAAGATCATTTTTAAAACTGGAGTTACTGGCTGGTGGAATGGGTTGCCCCAGGAAGTAGAGAGCTTCCTGTGCTTGTAGATTTCAATGAGAGGTGGATAATTACTATTTAATATGCTGGGGAGAGGATTCAGCCATGGGGAGTAGGGGTGTAGAGCAGGTAAGAACAGAGAGGGCAGACCATATAACATTCAAGTCTCTTCCATCTTTGAGATTCTATGAGCCTAATAGATTTGACTCAAATTATGATAAATTCTATATGCAGGCTTAAATAATTGTCCAAAAGCTGTAAAATACCTTCTAGAAATAAGACTGATATGACTATCTCATTTTTATGTAATCCACTATTTTAGACACAGAAATTGGATAAAAATTTCTGATCATGAATTTAACACATCATCACTCAAAACCTGTCAGATACCAGGTCCTGTAAGTCCTTATTTAGAACACTTTGCTTGCAAATTATTTATTGGATTTTCAAGTTTTGCACTGGGTGTTTTTACCCTTTCCTGGCTACTTTCCATGGATTATAACTTCTACAAAGGCATTTTTGCATTATTCCCTGCAGTATTTTTAGTATCTAAAACAGTGCTTGGTACATAGTAGATATTCAATTATCACTTATTGAACAATGAACATTTTCTTATCCAGACAAAAAGATAAAGGTATCTGTCTACAACAGATATTTTCTTGTATCCCTCTCCACTGCTCCTGCCAGCCACTCACTTCTATCCATAATTGCTCTCAGTATTTAAATACGACCAGACCACTCATTATTTCCTGGAAGTACAAGACCAGAGGATAAATACAAAATGTTAGCAGTATTTATATTATGAATGTGTTTATTTTTTCTTTACGCTTTTTCATTTTTTAATAGTTTTTCTTAAATGAACTTTTATTAATAGTATGACACAAAATTAAAAGAAGGTGGAATGGGAAAAAGATACCCCCTTGGCCATACCTTCGTACAAATCTGAGCAACATCTTTATAAACATGGCGTCAAGAGGATGTTTGCCCTTTTTCTCTGTATAGATGAAGCACAAGCAATGTGACCTAATTCACATAGTCACACAAAGATCTGGGCAGAGACAAGCTGAACAGTAGGGCTCCCCAGTTGGATCAGGGCAGGGTCCAATCTAGAGTTGCCCCCTACTGTGCAATTCACATGCAGAGCCCTGCTTCCTTGAAAATAAGAACACTGCCTCTGGGTGTTTAAAATATATGTGATGGATGCTGCTGCCTGCCAATCAAAAACAGGATTTGTAATGTGAAGGGAGGAGGCCGGTGACACAATGACCTGTCAGAGGGTTCATATTACCTTTGATGCTTCAACAAGTAACTGGATCTGAAAGGCAGTTTCACTCAGAAGGACTGGTAATTACTTTTAAAAAGTGCCTGTAGAAATCATCAGGTGTCTTGCATTCTCCATGGATGAGACCTGGCCAAGTGACTTCTAAGGTTTTTTCAGCTTTGCCTTCAGCCAGAAGTACAGCTAAAACAATGAAACCTACTTCCCTGTGACTCCCCTGGTAACATACTTCTAATCTAGCCACATCGATCACTGAGAAAAGATTATCCACTTCTACAGAACTTAGTTAACTTTCTGGGCTATGGTCTGAGATCAGCAAAGCTTCTCTTAGCTGATAAGACAAGCAATTTAATTTTCTTCTCTGGTGAGCTTAAGGTACTAAAAGTCACTACCTAGAATTGTTCAAAATTGTATATTCTTGTCTCTTTGCCAAGCTATGAGACTAACAATACTTGTAACAAGCTGAAAAATTCTTTAGCTGCCTGCTGTCTGCAAAAAATTTCCTTCATCAACTAATTCACTAATCTGGGCCTTCTTGAGAACTCGGCTAATTTGTAAGAACTCGGCTAATTTATAAGAACAGGTGGCTCATTCCATAAGTGTTCAATAAAGATTCACACATGATTACACATACAGCACTGCCTTAAAAACAAATGAAGAAATGTGTGTATTTATGGAGAAGCTAAAGAGACAGACAAGAGATTCTTCAGTAGCTAAGAGTGTGCATCTTGTTGTCTGGTAAAATTATTTCAAAACCTGGTGGGGGGAGGGAATGGAGGCAGGTGACATAAGGATATAAAGTTCTTGTCACATGGACGGTTAACTATTCTTGGGAAACTACCAAGAAGTGATGGATGTGAAAACAAACAAACAAAGGAACTAATCACAGCCTCACTCTTATTTTTTCTTTATTCTTATGTTTACCTGGATTTGAGTTCTTTCATTCATGTAACATTTTTGGAGCACTTACTATGTGTCAGGCACTGTTTAAGTCACCTCGAAGTCTCCTATTTTCCTTTTTTTTTTTAAGGAAGAAAAGATATGTTGTGTGGTTAAGAAAATATCATTATCTTGTTTAAAATATAAATTAGATATTGAGATATTACTGGAATAGTTTGGAAAAAATTAGTTCATGTAAAAAAATTATAAAGCTAATCAATCCACCAGTTGTTTGGACACAAAATTAAAGAAAAAAAAGAGGGAATCTGGATCAAGTTGACAGAGTAGAAAGCTCTTGTTCTCACCTCCTTCCAAGGACACACCGAAACTACAAATACATATAGAACAACTATCTCTGAGAATGACCTGAAGACTAGCAGAACAGATTTTTTACAACTAACAACATAAATAAAAGGCCACTTCAAGACAGATAGGAGGGGCAGAGATGCAGTCTAGCCAGAACCCACATCCCCAGTGCAGCAACTCGCAAGTGGGAGGGATATTACAACTGCAGGCAGAGGTCCTCCTTGAGCAGTGAGGGTCTGAGTCCCACACTGGGCTTCCCATCCTGGAGGACCTACATTGGAAAGATGAGCCCCCAAAACATCTGGCTTTGAAAACCAGCAGGGCTTATGTCAGGGAGAGCCAGAGGGCTGTGGGAAACCAAGACTCTGCTCTTGAAGGGCTCATTCACAAACTCACTCTCTCCAAGTCCCAGTGCAGAGGCAATGACTTGCAAAGTATGTAGGTCATATGAGAAGGAGATTCACTGACTAATGTTAGGGCATGTGCTGGAGGTTCAGGGATTTGGTGGAACTTTCTCTAGGGACAGGAGCACTGGTGAGCACCATTTTTTTTCTCCCCTTCCACCTAGCTGGCCTGGAGCTGGTAGGTGCCATTTATGTTACTCTCCGTTAACCTAGCTAACATCATTCACCCTGTCCTGGCATTCCTCTGAGAACCCATCCCAGCCAGCCCCTCCAAAGAAGCTTCCACCCATCCACCCGATCTGACAGACAGCCCTAGCCAGCACTGGTGCCCCTCCAAAGCAACTCCTCCTCTAGAGGGCTAGCCCCAGCCTGCCCAACAAGTGGCCTCACCAGCACTGGCACCTCTCCAAAGCAGCTCCCACTCTTGGGGGGCCAGCCTGGTCACAGCATGCCCATAGCAGTTGCAGCTGGGCCTTGCAACTAGCTGGCCTGGAGGACAACCCTATGCACCAGCATGCTCACAGCAACTGTGGCCCAACCACAGCAGAAGAACCCACACAGGGGATACCACTGGAGCACTAAGCTCTGGAGACCAGGGGGTGTTGTGCCACTGGGCCCCACAGAACACTTTCTACATAAGGCTACTCTTTCAAGACTGTGGGACATAGGTGATATATATAATACATGGAAACAAGCATAGAGGTGATATATATAATACATGGAAACAAGCATAGAGAGTTAGGCAAAATGAGGAAACAAAGTAACCTCAGGACAAAGAACTAAACAAAAGAGAGCTAAGCGATTTACCAGATAAAAAATGCAAAATAATAGCCATAAAGTTAATCACTGAATTCAGGACAACTCAGTGAGAGGTTCAAAAAGAAATAGAAAATGTAATAGAGAATGAATCAGAACTGAAGAATACAATAACTCAAATGAAAAGTACTAGAGGGAATCAATAGCAGATTAGAGGATGCAGAAGAACTGATCAGTGATCTGGAAGACAGGGTAGTGAAAATCAGCCAATCAGAACTGCAAAAAGAAAAAAGAATTTAAAAAATTAGGATAGTTTAAGGGAATTCTGAGACAACATCAAGGGTACTAACATTCACATTATAGGGGTCTAGAGGAGAAGGGAGAGAGAAAGGGACAGAAAACCTACTTGAACAAATAATGGCTGAAAACTTTCCTAACGTGGTGAAGGAAACAGACATCCAAATCCAGGAAGCAAAGAGAGGATCAAACAAGATGAACCCAAAGAGATACATACCAAGATACATTGTAATTAAAATTTCAAAAATTAAAGAGAAAATCTTAAAAGCAGCAAGAGAAAAAACAACTAGCTATGTGCAAAGAACTCCTATAAGACTGTCAGCTGATTTTTCAGCAGAAACTTTACAGGTCAGAAGGGACTGGCATGATATATTCAAAGTGCTGAAAGAAAAAAACTTGCAACCAGACTACTCTGCTTGGCAAGGCTATCACTCAGAATATAAGAAGACATAGTTTCCCAGACAAGCAAAAGCAAAGGAGTTCATCACCACTAAACTGGGCTTATAAGAAATGTCAAAGAGACTTCTTTAAATTGAAAAGTAAAGGGCATAATGAGAAATAAGAAAATTATGAAAGAAAAAATCTCACCAGTAAAGGCAAACATATAATAAAGGTAGTATATCAACCACTTATAAAGATAGTATAAAGGTTAAAGGACAAAAGTAGTAAAATAATCTATATCAAAAATAATTTATTAGGCAATACACAAAATAAAAAGATGTAAAGTATGACATCAAAATTTACATTTTTACATACATATGTGTATGACATCAAAAACATAAAATGTAATGGGGGGGAGTAAAAATGTAGTGCTTTTAGAATGTGCTTGAACTTAAGTGACCATAACTTAAAAATAGACTGCTATACACATAGGTTGTTATATAGAAACCTCATTGTAACCACAAACCAAAAATCCATTACAGATATACAATAAATAAAGAGAAATGAAAACACAAATAGCATTAAAGAAAGTCATAAATAACATGAAAAGAGAAGAAGAAAGGAACAGAGAAGAATTATAAAAACAACCAGAAAACAATTAACAAAATGGCAATAAGTATACACCTATCAATAATTACTTTAAGTGTAAATGGGCTAAATATGCCAATCAAAAGACAAGATGTCTGAATGGATAAAAAACCCAAGACCATCTATATGCTGCCTACAAGAGGCTCACTTCAGATCAAAAGGCACACACAGCCTGAAAGTGAAGGGATGGAAAAAGATATCCATGTGAATGAGAACAAAAAGAAAGCTGGGGTAGCAATACTTATCTCAGATAAAATAAACTTTAAAACAAAGACTGTAATAAGGGACAAAGGGTATTATATAATGATAAATAGATCTAGGAGCAGACAGCTTCACAGGTAAATTCTACAAAACATTTAAAGAAGTGTAAATACCTGTCCTTCTCAAATTATTCCAAAAAATATGAAGAGGACAAAATGCTTCCAAACTCATTCTGTGAGGCCAGCATTACCCTGAGACCAAAACCAGATAAAGACAATACAAAAAAAAAAAAAAAGGAAAATTACTTTTCCATAATACTGATGAACATAGATGTAAAAATTCTCAACAAATTATCAACAAACTAAATTTAACAATACATTAAAAAGATCATATGACATAATTAAGTGATATTTACTCCAGGGATGCGAGAGTGGTCAATATCCACAAACCATCAATGTGATACACATTAACAAAATGAGAGATAAAAATCATACAATCATCTCAATAGATTCAGAAAAAGCATTCAATAAAACCCACCTCAACAAAGTGGGTATAGAGGGAATATACCTCAACCTAATAAAGGTAATACATGACAAACCCACTAGCATCATACTCAACAGTGAAAAACTGAAACTTTTCCTCTAAGTTCAGGAACAAGACAAGGATGCCCACTCTCGCCACTTTTATTCAACATAGTAATGGAAGTCCTTGCTGCAGCAATCAGACAAGAAAGAGATGAAAGGCATCAAAATTGGAAGGGAGAAGTAAAACTGTCATTATTTGCAAATGACAGTACTATATGTTGAAAATGCTGAAGACTCCATCAAATAAAGGATTTAAATTAATAAATGAATCCAGTAAAGTTGCAGGGTACAAAATCAATATACAGAAATCTGTTGTGTTTCTATATACTAACAATGAACTACCAGAGAGAGATAATTAAGAAATAAATCCCATTTACAATTGCATCAAAAAAAATAAAATACCTAGGAATAAATTTAGTCAAGGAGGTTTGAATAACATGTACTCTGAAAACTATAAGACATTGATGAAAGAAATTAAAGACAACACAGAAAAATGAAAAGATGGACACTGTGATCATGAATTGACAGACTGATTATTATTAAAATATCCATACTAGGCAATCTACAGATCAATGCAATCCCTATCAAAATACCAATGACATTTTCCACAAAACTGAAACAAATGATCCTAAAGTTTGTATGGAATCACAAAAGACTAAGAGTCAAAGAAATCTTAAAGCAGAAGAACAAAGCTAGAGGTATCATATTCCCTGGTCTTAAACTATACTACAAAGCTATAGTAATCAAAGCTGTAGGACACTGGCAGAAAAACAGACAGACCAATAGAAGAGAACAGAGAGCCCAGAAATGAACCTATATTTATATGGTCAATTAATCTATCACAAAGGAGGCAAGAATATACAATGGGGAAAAGATAGCCTCTTCAACAAATGATGTTAGGAAAACTGGACAGCTACATGAAAAAAATCAAATGGGACTACTTTCTCGTACCATATATAAAAATAAACTCAAAATGGACTGAAGACCTAAATGTAAGACCTGAAACCATAAAACTGCTAGAAGAAAGCATAGGTAGTATGCTTTCTGACATCATTCTTAGCAATATTTTTTTGGATATGTCTCCTCAGGCAAGGGAAACAAAAGAAAAAACAATGGGACTTTATCAAATAAAAAGCTTTTGCACAGCAAAGGAAACTATCAATAAAACAAAAAGGCTGCCTACTGAAAGAGAGAAGATATTTGCAAATTATATATCTGATAAGGAGTTAATAACCAAAATGTACAAAGAACTCACACAACTTAACATCAAAAAAAAATTGGCAGAGGATCTGAATAGACATTTTACCAAAGAAGACATACAGATGGCCAACAGACACAGGAAAAGATGTTCAACATTACTAATCATCAGGGAAATGCAAATCAAAACCATAATGAAATATCACCTCATACCTGATGGCTATCATCAAAAGACAACAAATAACAAGTGTTGGTGAGGATGTGGAGAAAAGTGAACCCTGGTGCACTATTGATGGGAATATACATTGGTGCAGCCACTATAGAAAACAGTATTAAGGTTCCTCAAAAAAATTAAAATAGAGCTACCATACAATCCAGGTACTCTGTTTCTGGGTATTTATCTAAAGAAAAAGAGAGCACAATTTAGAAAAGACATATGTAGGATCATATAATAGCTCTACTTTTAGTTCCTTAAGGAACCTCCATACTGTTCTCCATAGTGACTGTACCAATTTCCATTCCCACAAACAGTGTAGGAGGGTTTCCTTTTCTCCACACCCTCTCCAGCATTTATTTTTGTAGACTTTTTGATGATGGCCATTCTGACTGGTGTGAGGTGATATCTCATTGTAGTTTTGATTTGCATTTCTCTAATAATTAGCAATCTTAAGCATCTTTTCATGTGAAACAAACTCACAGACTTAGAGAACGAACATAGGGTTACTGGGGGGAAGGATGGTGGGGGGCAGGGATAGACTAGGAGTTTGGGATTGACATGTACACAGTGCTATATTTAAAACAGATAACCAACAAAGACCTACTGCATAGCACAGGGAACTCTGCTCAATACCCTGTAATAACCTAAATGGGAAAAGAATTTGAAAAAAAAATAGATACATGTATATGGATAACTGAATCACTTTGCTGTACACCTGAAACTAATACAACATTGTTAATCAACTACACTTCAATATAAAATAAAAAATAAAATAAAATTACAAAGAAAAAGAAAAACATATGCACCCCTGCATTTGTTGCAACATTATTTACAATAGTCAAGGTATAGAAGCAACCTAAGTATCCATTGATAGAGGGATAGATAAAGAAGATATAGTACATATATATTCAATGGAATATTACTTGGCTGTAATAAAGAATGAAATCCGCCATATGTGACAGCATGGATGGACTTAGAGGGTATTATGCTAAGTGAAATATGTCAGAATGAAATCCGCCATATGTGACAGCATGGATGGACTTAGAGGGTATTATGCTAAGTGAAATACGTCAGACAGAGAAAGACAAATACCATATGATTTCATTTATATGTGGAATCTAACAAACAAAACAAATTAACAAACATATAAATGGATACAGAGAACAAACTGCTGGTCACCAGATGTGAGGGGGTTGAGGAGGCTGGATGAAATAGGTGAAGGGGATTAAGAAGTACAAACTTCATGTTATAAAATAAATAAGTCAGAGGACATAATGTACAGCATAAGAATTTAGTCAACAATATTGTAATAACTTTGCATGGTGACAGATGGTTACTAGACTTACTGTGGTGATCAATTTGTACTGTATATAAATGTAGAATCACTATGTTGTACACCTGAAACTAACATAATATTGTATTTCAACTATACCTCAATAAAAAAATAAATAAAAAAGAAAGAGAATTACAGTAAAAATTCTGGCTGATTTTTTGTTGAAAAGTATCACTTTTCCATGAGAAACATATAGCTTGCTTGATAAAAAAAAAAAAATGCCTAACATACGATAACAATAGAAGATACAAAGTGATGTTATTATTATGTATTTTGATTAAAAGGGGAAGAATTTCTTCTAAGAGAGTTACTACAAGAGAACATAGAAATGTTCTTTTTTCTTAATAAGAGAATTAAGAAAGTCATGTGGAATTTGCATAAATCATTACCTTACAAACCACCAGAACCAAACAGTACTAACTATATAGTGAGTGCCACAATGGTTTTGAATTAACACATACATAATAGGATGATAATGAATTCAGTCGCTCTTTCTATATGGTAAATAAAGAGCACCAACTCACTCACTCATGCACAGTGGACCTTTCTTTCCTATATACAATTCTAGCTATCCTTTTCTATTCTTTTATCCAGGAAAATGAATCCTTTGCATATCTAATATAGTAAACACTTCTAGCTCTCTGAAGATTTAAAACAGAGGTTAATAGAAGTGAAGAATTAAACACAGTCCCCTAACAAAACATGATTTTTTTTTTTAAAGAAAGAGGATTCAGTTCTACAACCTTGATAAAATCATGGTTGTGAAAACCCTTAAACTGGTATGAGGATACTAGGCTTTATAAATGTAGATGTTACCTCTTTTAAAAGTAGATGGATACAGAAGTAGCCCACATTTTTTGGTCCAAGGAATCAAGAGGGACTCAGTCATTTATTCACCTTTTTTTTGTTCATTTATTCTAAAAACATTTACTGAACATCTCACAAGAGCTAGGTAGCATGAAAAGTTCAAGGCATATGAAGGCAAATAGAACATTACCATTAATGACCACAGTAAAGTTTAGTAAGTGCTAAGAGAAGGATATGTGAACTGGAGAGGGGTTGTAAACCAGAGTTTCCAGTGGAGGGGATGATGGATCTAATGTTTGAAGAATAAGCAGGAGATAGCTATAAGAAGAAGGTGGTTGGGATATAGGAAGTTTCCCCAGGGCAAAGAGAAGGCACAGACTGGTAAAAAACAAGCAAACAAAACAAAAACATAAGGTACTTGTGAGAGTAAAAGTAGTTTGTTTTATCAGTAGACATAGGAGGAAGCCACGCAGGTAGGAGATAAGTTCAGGACAGGTTAAAGAAAAGTTTCATCTGCTAAACTAGGGTCTAGAAATAGTGGGTGCACAACAAGGAAAAAGAGTGAAAAAGTAGAAATGGCTTAAGGGACTTATGGGACACCATAAGCCGACCTGTATACACATTATGGGAGTATAATGTATATATTATTTAGGAGAAGAGAGAGAAAGGGGAAGAAATCATTCAAAAGAATATTGGCTGAAAACTTCCCAAATTTGGGGAAGGAAATAGACATTCAGATCCAGGAGTCTCAAAAGATCCAAAAAAAAGATGAACCTCCCAAAATCCACACCAAGACACAGTATAATCAAATTGTCAAGAGTCAAAAATGAAGAGATAATTTTAAAGTAGCAAGACAAGATTGACTTGTCATATACAAAGGAACACCTATGGGACTATCAGCAGATTTTTCAGCAGAAACCTTGCATTCTAGAAGGGTGCAAGATGATATATTCAAAGTACTGAAAGAACAAAACACCTGCTGAACAAGAATTATACCTGGCAAAATTGTTATTCAAAAATAAAGGAGAGATGACAAAGATTTTCTCAGACAAATACTAGACTTGCCTGACAAGAAATGCTAAAGGGAGTTCTGCAGCTTGAAGCAAAAGGACACTAAACAGCAACGTGATAGCATAAGAAAGTATGAAACTCATTGGTAAAGGTAAATATATAAACAAATACAGAATACTGTACTACTGAAAGGATGGTGGATAAATCCCTTTTAATTCTAGTATAAGAGGAAAAAAGGGAAACGTATCAAAAATAACTATAAATAAAATTATGTTAATGAATATACAATAAAAATAGATGTAAAATGTGATATCAGTAATATATAATGTGTGGGAAGAGGTAAATGTGTAGTTTTTGTATGTAAGTGAAGTTAAGTTGTTATCAGCTTAAAATAGATTGTTATATTTTACGTAAAACCCATGGTAAGCACTAAGAAAATGTCTATAGAAGTTCTATAATAGAAATAGTGGGTGTGATGGTTAATTTTATGTGTCAATTTGACTAGGCTAAGGGATGCTCAGATAATTGGTTAAACATTATTTCTGGGTGTGTCTGTGAGCATGCTTCTGGACACAAAGAAGAAAGGGACAGCCTAGAAGAAATGGCTAAATTCCCAGAAGTATATAACCTTCTAAGACTGAGTCAGGAAGAAATAGAAAATCTGAACAGACCAATTACCGTAATGAAATTGAATCAGTAATCAAAAAATTCCCAACAAACAAAAAACCAGGACCAGACAGCTTCACAGGAAAATTCTATCAAACATTTAAAGAAGAATAGCTACTTATCCTTCTCACACTATTCCAAAAAATTGAACAGGAAGGCCTGCTTCTTCTTCTGGTAGAGATTAGCATTTGAATTGGGGTAAGGTAGATGACCTTCCTTAATGTGGGTGGGCATTATCCGATCCACCAAGCGTGTGAATAGAACAAAAAGGCAAAGGAGGGTTAAATTCACTTTCTGCCTGACTGAGCTGGGACATCTGTCTCCTTTGCTCAGCACTCCTGACCTTCAGACTCAGATTGGAATCTACACCATTGGCTCTCCAGCTCTCAGGTCTTTGAACTACACTACCAGCTTTCCTGAGTCTTCAGCTTTTCAGCCTCCATAACTGTGTGAGTCAATATCTTATGACAAATAGAGATAGATAGATAGATAGATGATAGATAGATAGATGATAGATAGATAGAGAGATAGATAGATAGATAGACAGATAGATATTCTCTGGAGAACCCTGACTAATACAGGTGGGTTCTGAGAGATTTCTTTCAGGGGTGAGAGATTTTTATCAGGGGTGTGATGTGATCGGGTTTGCATTTAGTAGGAGGCCATATCAGAAGTAGAGATAATATTTCAGAAAATATTTTAATAATTCACTGGAGAGAGAATTAAAAAGTGGTGGAAATGGGGAGAAGTGTATAGATATGAGGTAGGATAGATAAGATTTGGCATAAAATTGAATGTGGTAAACAAGGAAGAAGAATCTTAAATAACTGAGATTCTGGCTTTAGGCCTGAATAGGAAGGAGCCTTGTTCATCACCAAGGATGTGCATCATCTTTGCTCTTTAGGAAAAATAAGCCAAGGACACTTTTGGGAGAAAGGAGAATATGTTCAGTTTCAGGCAGTTTGAGTTTTAGCTTTGTTCAAGGGTACTGAAGTAGAGACATCTAGCAGATAACTGATATTTGGGTGTGGATCTCAGCAGGCATAGGCCAAGAATACAAATACCTAAGTGGTACCTGAAGCCATGAGCATGGCTGGAGTCACCTAAGGACTACAAATAAAATGAGAAGAAGAGAACCCAGGGGAAAAAAAAAAAGTCCTAGGGAGAATATTTCTGGATTAAGAAGAAGAAAATCCATAGAAGGAGATGAAAAAAGAACAAAGGAGATGAAAAAGAGTGGTGTCCTCCAAGGCAAAAAAGAGAGCATTTTGATAAATGGAAATATGTCAAATGTCCCAGAAAGAGTAGTTTAAAAAACAGAAAATGTCTATGTACTTTGGCAACATAGAATGTCATTGGTAAGTTTATTGGTGTGGTAGTAAGAAAAAACAGCCATATGGGTTACAGAGTAGATGAAAACTTAGGGAGAGAAACATGGAATGTGCACACCTCTTTGAAGTACTTTAATATGAAGTATTGAAGAGCTTTATCACAGTAAACACAGAACATGGGATTGAGAAAATAAAAAATAAGAAAAAGTGGATGGAATTAAGCAACTCATAGGCTGTATGGAGAAAAATCAACAGTACAGAGAAATAATTGAAGGTGTAGAAGGAAGGAGAGAAGGAAGGAAGGAAGGGAGGGAGGGAGGGAAGGAGGGAAGGAGGGAGGAAAGGAGGGAAGGAGGGAGGAAAAGAGGGAGGGAAGGAGGGAAGGAGGGAAGGAGGGAGGAAAGGAGGGAAGGAGGGAGGAAAAGAGGGAAGGAGGGAGGGAAGGAGGGAAGGAGGGAAAGAGGGAGGGAATGAGGGAAGGAGGGAGAGAAGGAGGGAGGCAAAATAAGGACCCTTGGTCTGAGGGCAGAGGATCCAAAGCACAGGTGAAGAATTGCCCATTACTATACATACATTTTAATGATATTTCATAAAGGTTTATATTTTATTAAAATATTTTCATAAAGATATTCTATAAAGGTTTAAATTTCATATTGATTTAAGATGGACATTATTAACTCAACCAATATGAGTGCACACTATTCAGAAATGACTGAATTAACTATTAGATCCATTACTTCCATAGTTCAGAGCATGGCTCAGCCCTTCTTTAACTTTGCTGCTTCATTACAGAAAATGGATTGGGTTCACATCTAGCCTCAGATCAAAAATGATCAGTGATTTGGACCACCTAGACATGGCTGAGATACTAAGTCACTTGATTCTTGAAAAGTAGAGGTTAGGAACTGAGTTCCCTAATCTTATGAACATCAAATCCAAGAACACAGAAGTTTCATGGCTTAAAAAAAAAATCTGATGCTAATAGCACAAGCGATAAAATATGGGTCTAATCAAAATGAGTCAGTATTGAACATTAAGTCCTGCAGCATCCAATTACTCAGTGCTGTTTCTGGTGAGAAGTATGATATTTAGGGATATAACCTAACCTGCAGCCATAAATAATATACAGGGTGAGAATAAGCAGGAAGAAGCTCCCTAGATGCTGTCCTACATGATCGTAATTGTAGTCTTATTAGGCCAGTTATTACTTGTTTTTTTTTTTCAAGCAGTCAGGTTTTCACATTCAGACTGCACTTCTAAAGTTGACTTGCTAATAAAGTTGCATTTGCAATCCATACTAACATGATTTTATTTTGAAAGTGTCATTTTGATTTGCTTAGGAGTCTTGTTTTGATTTGCCTGGGCTAATTTTGCAGCAGAACAAACAGAATTTTCTTTAGTTGTCTCAGCTCACACAAGGTTAATTTGGCAGCCCCTGAACTGGGTTAAATAACTGACTTGCCATGTTTCTATTAATTCATTTTTGCCAGGCTGAAATCCATTTTCAGGCTGGAGTACTTTCTCCTCCTTACATATACTGAACTTTGTTTTGTACCAATGCAATACAATATGTCTTGGAAGGAAAAGGTAACCTGAAAATAGAGAAACCCATATTTTATTATTTTTTTTACTGTATTGTTTTTGCTGCCTTCACTTCTAACAAGAGTATATTTGGGCAGCTGAGAGAGTAGTATATGCCCTTCATTCTTTTCCCTAAAGAATGGTTTATCAACTGCTGAAAAAGAAGTTATTTTATTCTGCAAAATGCATATCAGATCCTTTGACAAGCAGTACTCATTAAGGTCCATTCTGTACGCCTGGGATGCTTCCACAGACAAGCCGTCCCCTGGGGCAGTTTAACCCATTTATTCTTCTCAATTTACCTCTAGGTTTCTAGCTGCAACAAGAACACAATAAATTAAATTAACAAAATCCATTTGGAAAATGAATCTTTCGTAATGGGTTCCAGGAAATATTTAGGCAGGAATGAATACTACTAACATTTCCACTCACACACGAGATGACTGCTTTGATATGCGAACAGAGACACTCTTGGCAAACCTGGGATTTGATGCAAGTGCTCATTAATGCACCTGCATGCTAAGTAATGTGCAGCGGGTCGGTGTCTCCGTTGTGCCTTTCCATTGCCCCCTCTCCGTATGTAGAACCTCAGTCTGCTATGGTTTGGCTGGGTAGAAACTGCCAGTATAGGAGGGGAATGGCTGTGTGTGTCGAAGTAGGTGTTAACTCATGCATTGGTTCAACGATGTTGGGCTCCTGTAGAGATTCCAAATTACAACGCGACCACACAGGGTTTATAGACAACACTCACGCTGGGATAGAGATGGTCTGAGAGAGTGCCAGGAAGAAAGTACACACGTGATACGGAAGCGGGCTTGGGCACAAACCTTCCATAACATTTTTTGTACATGAGCTTTGGTGTGTTAAAACAAGGTGAAATGCCTAGCATATAAATCAGTTCAATTGCTGGAGAAAATGCACAGGTGTCCTGGAATGAGTACCAGACTGTGGTTGGAAGGCAGGGTTCAAATCATGCCTCTAACTTATACTTGCCTTCTGAGCTCTGGGCAAGCGCTGAATCTCTCTGAGCTTCACAGGAGGGTGTGATAACACCGGCTTCACAGGAGGGCTTACGGGATAGGATGACATAATACGTAAGCAACCTCCTAATGCCCACTGCGAGAGTTATCCAGGCATTCTGCGGGCACTGGGGATACAAAATAATGTGTGATTCCTGTCTTGAGTTTCAACTGTTTTCTTCCTTTCTTTAATATCTAAAGCCTCTTCTCCCTTTGTCATAAGACCTCAAGAGGCAATAATCTTATTTTTACCAAACAGATGCAGCTGCTGAGGCACAGAGGTATATAAATATTTGCTTAAGTCAAATAAAACAGATACTCAATAGAGAACGGGCGGTCCTGACACCCAATTGACAGTTCCAAGCTTAGGAAGGCAGGTCCTCCCTCATCACATTCCACAAACTGATTACAAATTTACACACCCACCTGAGACAGGCTGAAAAATTGTTGAGGTAAATAACTGAAAAGCACCTAGAAGAGACATAGTAGGTTCTTGGTACCACAATATAAGGATTCATGAGAAGTACCTATTTCCCATAAGCACAAGTTTGATTTGATTTGGGCTGTTCAAAGGATATCTTTGAAATATCAAAGGAATTAAAACTGCAATATTATTAAGTACCTTCACATTAGGACATTATTATATATGGTGGTGTGACTGCCAAGTTGTGCAGCTTTAAAATGTTTTATTGTGTAAATGGAAAGAAAAAATGGCATTTTATAATATTGTTTTGTTAGTTTTAGTACATCATTGGAAACAGTCTTTCATTTTGCTTGAGTTTTTCTAGTAAAATGTCATAGGTAAATAAAAATTGGTACCTCCCCTGTTTCTTTGATTACTGTTCTCTTGTTGGTATCTTACTTTGCTAGTCACATCAAAAGTAAGGTCATGATTGCTCCCATGAATATGTGTAATTATAGGGCCTACACCAACTTGCACAGTATAATAAACCTGGAATTGAAATTCCAATCAGATGCGTTGTAGCACTGTGAAGCCTCAAAACCCAGAAAAAAAGGGTCTCAAGGCTTTAAGAACATATTTAATTTGATCCAGACCGCCCCTAAAAACAGTACAAAAATTCCTCTTCTACTTTCCACATAAATAATCAGGAGATATTAATCCTTTCCCTGACTCTTTTTCTCTCTCTCCCCCTCTCCATTCTTTCTTAGCTCCCTCCCTCCTTCCCTGTCTTCATTCTTTTCTTTTTTTCCTTTCTTTCATTCAACAACAATTTATTGAGAGTAGGGTGACCAACTCTCTGGGATTTCCTGAGACAGAATGGGTTCCAAAGATGTGAAATTTTCACTGATAACCCTGAGAAATTTCCAAGTAAACTGGATGAGTTGGTCAGTTAATTGACCTAGAGTAGTTCCTGGTCTGCTTTGTTCAGGTACTACTCCAGGTGCTGGGCATTCGGTAATAAAGAAAGCAGATCCCATCTCATGCTGTATATTTTCCAATGAAGAGAGACCAAAAATTAATTCTGACAAAGCTAGTAAGTTTTAGGAAGAAGAATGAAACAGTACAAGAGAAAGCATGATGGGTAAGGCAAGGAGAGGACTCATTTTATTTAGAGTGGTTTAGCAAAAACTTTCTGGTTAGGTGACATTTCAACAGGGTGGAGGGAAATGAGGGAAGACTTCATAGTATCTCAGGGAAGGGTATTCCAGTAATGGGAAAGGCCCTGGGGCAGGAGTGTGTGGAAGGGTGGGGGGAACAGCAAGGAGACCAGTGTGGCTGGAATGGAGTGAGAGGAAGCAGGAAGTAGGAGATGGGGGACCTGATGGGACATCGTAAAGAAGGTGAGCTTTTACTCTGAGTCTGGTTTAGAAGCCACTGGGAGGGTTATTCAAGTTTATAAGAAAGGTTCTGGTTTCTGTATAGAAAATAAACTATAGGGAGAAAGGGTAGAAGCAAGAAGACCAGTTAGGAAGTTCTTGCCGTAATCCCTCTATTTTGGGGATGTTTTGAGTATGAATTGCTCTTTACCTTCCAGTTATTAAACCACACCCCCTTGAAAGCTGCTTTGTATATCAAGCCAGTCTGAGATAGATAGATGCATGGTTGAATAGACAGATACATAGATATAGCATACCGCTATTTTGGTTCAGAAACTGGGAGATACTTGCTGTTTGGAATTTAGCCTCTAGGGACCCCGATGGCACCTGCCATTTACTATTACCTCATACCTACTATCCGAAGAAGTCATCTTTTCTTTAAAAACAAAATTGTTTATTAACCAAATATAAATATGTACTTATCTGACTAGTTTCTAAGTATATCACAATACCAAACTCTCACTTAGAACAATAACTGAAATAAAATAAAAATACAACACTGCTCAAAATAGAAACACTTTCAAAAGAAAATCTTTTTAAAAAAGGACTTTCAGTAGTCTAAATGGTAGAGATAACAATTTTGAATTAATGTGCTCTTTTCCTCTTCCTTCCTTTGTGCACACCCCTATATTGTTCCAGAGGTATCCATCTGCCCCAGGGAGGATTAGGATTGTTAGGGCAGGATTGCAAAGGTCAAGGGAGAGTTGAGATGCAGCTTTGGCTAGTCAGATCTTTGGCACAGGTGGCAAGACAATAGTTTTTAACAACTGGCTCTGTTGAACATGAAAAGGATTTTCTAAAATCTGTTAGCTTCAATTAACACATGAAGAACCAGGCCTGAAGCACAAATCAGGCATGCTTGTGCTTTTTCTATAAGTAGAGAGGACACACTTTCTGACACTTCAGCTGAGCTGTGAGGCTAATTGTTCCAGGAAGAAAAGGTAGGACTTAGAGGAAGCTCATTCAAGAAGAGAAAAGAAAATGGAAGGGCCTCCCCTTTCTCTGAGGAATTTCTCTGTGGGAAGAAAGAGGAAGAGAGTGGTAGGGGAAACCAATAGGAAGACATGTGCCTTGATGTCTCGGGAAAGGGGGGACAGTTGTGCTCTGGGAAGAGACTGCTGTGGTGGCCTCACCAAAGAGAAATGGCCTGTGTTTAGCACTCCAGAATCTTTCTCAACTCATGTGTGGTATAGAGGCTATCCAGAAGCTTCCTCCTATGCTCTGGAAGACAGCAGAAGGAGCATGTGTGGTAAGCTTTGAAGCAGGCGTACTTTCAGTTGGAGTCATTTTGTTCCCAACATGGCAAGTCCCTGTGAATTTACCCAATGAGAGCCCAGAATAAACCATGGGCATTATCAATGAGATTAGAGGAGCTCTCCCTCCCACCCCAAACCAGGACCAAGGGACCCTCCTCCCCACCCCCATATACCCAGATACCATCTTTGGGAACAGAAAGGGGGAGGGGAAGAATTCTGAACCGGTCAAGCATTTTCCTAGAAAGGAGTATTTTTTTTTTTGACTGCGCTGCGAGACTTATGGGATCTTACTTCCCCAACGGGGGATCCAACCCCAGGCCCCAGCAATGAGAGTGCCAAGTCCTAACCAGTGGACCACCAGGGAATTCCCAGAAAGGAGTATTGTAAATAGAAATAAAAAGAAGAAACAGAACTGTCAAGGTGAAGTTTCTCTCCTACCCAGGAGGAAGGTGAAAACTCATGAAGTTTAGATCAATTTCAGAAAAATAAAGATGCCACGTTTACTTTGCATAATTGAATCTGGCGCGTTACCTTTGGATCTCACCAGTTTGGTATCACCAGTGGATCTACCACTAATTTGGCATTTAATCCAAATCTGGCCTTGCTGTGAAGGTTACAGTCATTTGCTGTGGTTTCTGAATAATTATTTTGAATTAAATTCTCGGCAAGAATGGATCCAGGTGATATGAAGCCTAAAGTCTGTATGATTGGGGGCCATGAAGGTCTTTAAGAAAAAAAATGAAATTACAGATACAAATAGGTATGAAAGGAAATATTTAGAAGGACCAAATAAATCATAACAAATTATTGAAGACATGGAGATTTAGTTCCTTTTCTTTACTCCATGCAAGCAAGGGGCCCTGATGTCCAAGCTTCCTTAGCTTCATGTTAAATCTCTGGTCCTGTTTATTCCAGTATGTTACCCTGTTTTCTATAAGAACTTATGCTGCAACATTAAGTCTACAGTCTACTTAGAGGCAAAATAGCAGACCAGGAGAGGATAATGTACTTCCTTTCTATGAAGGGCCTTGTTAGAGAAAGGGGAACGTGGTCATAATATGCTCACTCCCATGCCTCTTCTACCTCTCCCTGGACATGAGATGTTTAATGGATCCTTCCTGCACAAAATGGAAGAAATCATTACTACTCTCTAGTCCTGCTGAAGGTATTAGGAACATTGACTCTTAGCCAAAGTCTCTTTGCAGGGGCAGGAGGAAGAAAGAACATTACTGAGCGCTCTCATAGAAGCTGTGCTAAGATCCCGTCTATGGCCTTTAGTTTTCTATGGAGGAAAAATTTTTGCTTCACGTTTTCTCATAATAAAATCAAACAAAACATATATTGAGCCATCAAACCAGTACAGTTTTCTCCACTGGGTAAATTAAATAAGGCAATACATGCAAAGTACTTTGTAATTGCACCCTGCTAAATCAATGTAAAATATTTTTATTATTGTTGTTACCATTGTTATTTCTACTCCTTTGGGCTGTGAAAATTAAATTGGTTACTAAATATGCCTAACCTTTTCATCAGGGTGATGCTGAGACTCTGAAATCCTAAGTACTATCTTCCTTTGGGGAATCCTGGAGAAAACTGCACAGGTAAAAAGAGCAACATTTTAAAGAAAGTGCTGGAAACCATCAGCGTGACTTCTGAGATACCTCTGGATTCTCCAGACAAAAGAGACGTCAGGCATCTGCCTCTCTCAGTCTTTCCCTTTGCAGGACATGGAAAGTGATGCAGATTTTAAAATAGATGGGCCGACAAGATTTAATTTCATCTCTGGCTCAAGGCCTAACATCCCTCCCTCCCTTTCCGCAGGTCTCCTGCCTGCCTGGTTTGGTGAGTGTTGCCAAGCAAGATTGAAAACTGATTGATTTCCCATTTTGATACAGCTATGTTGTTGGTTGTATTTTTCTTTAGTGGTGTTTGTTAGTTAAATATTTAATGGAATCTTAAAGAGAAAAATTCTGTCTGTGTAATGTAAACATATTGTTAGGTTGCCTGAAAGGGTCACCTCTTGATTAAGCTGAATGTCAGGAGTCTCAATAGTACCTTCTCAGTATTCCAGAGAGATGCCATCAGTAAAGCCCCACGTGGCATTGGGGCTGCTTGGCCTTTTAGGCACAGTCCAGATGTATTCATGGTGAGAGAGCTGGGTCAACACCACATGGGGGTTTGATCCCTTCATCTGCACATCTGATTAACAGTTTAGTTTTTCAAAACTAGAATTCTAATTAGAGAATTAATCTCCCTGACCTTTATTGTACAAACATGTATACATTCTATAATCCACAACAGATCCTGATCGTTTACTAAACAAAGTTTTCCAAAGTTATCACAGCAACATATCTGTTTTTACAAGGCAGAATTAAAGACAATGGATAGATGTTGCAGACAAGTACATTTTGCTTCAGAAACAATAAAATGAATTAAAATGATTCTCCAACTAGGCCAGCAGGAGGATAAGAAGTGATGGACAGAGGCTTCAGCTCTGGCTGTTTTAAAATAAAGTGATGTTTCACCACCCATCAGGGATGATGCTGGGAGAGCCTGCCCAGTGACCTCCTTGTAATCCTGCATTTGTTCTCGCTGTACCATCCCCGTTACCACTATGTTAGTTGAAGCCCTACTTATCACATCTTAGGACTGTATCTACATTCTTGAGCTTGTTTCCTTATGTACAGTTTCAGTCTCTGACACCCTGTCTTCCACATTCACACTTAATACCCTGTCGTTTTTTCTTTGTAACAACTTTGTTGTGCTATAACTCACGTATCATATTATTCATTCATTTAAAGTACAGAGTTTGGTGAGTTTTAGTACATGCACTAAGTTTTGTATCAATTCCGACCTAATTTAGAACATTTTTATCAGCCCCCAAAGAAACCCTGTAGCATTAGCAGTCACTCCTCATACATGCCCCAACCCTAGGAGACCATCAATCTCCTTTCTGTCTCTATAGATTTGTCTATTCTGAATATTTCATATGAGTGGAATTATACAATAGGTGGCCTTTTTTGACTGACTTATTTAGCATAATGTTTACAATGTTCACCCATGTTGTAGCATTTATCTGTACTTTTTATTGCTTAATAATATTCTATTGTATGTATATACCACATTTTTTTAATCCATTCATTACTTGACAGGCATTTGTGTTGTTTCCACTTTTTGGCCATTATGAATATTGCTGCTGTGAATATTCATGTAGAAGCTTTTGTGTGAATATAAGTTTTCATTATCTTCAAGTGAAGTAACTAGAACATGTATAACTGTATGTTTAACATTTTGAGAAACTATCAGATTGTTTTTCAGAGCAGCTGCACCATTTCACATCTCAGCAGCAATGTATGAGGGCTCCAGTTTCTCCATCTTTGCCAACTCTCATTATCTATCTTTTGATAATAGTTACCCAAGTGGTTAGAAAGTGGTATCTCATTGTGGGTTTGATTTGCATTTCTCTGATGTCTAATGATGTTGAATATCTTTTCATGTGCTATTGACCATTCATATATTTTTTTGGAGTAATGTCTATTCAAATCTTTTGCCCATGTTTAAATTGGGTTATTTGTCTTTTTGTTATTGAGTTGTAATAATTCTTTACATATTCTAGATACAAGTCCCTTATCAGATAAATAATTCGCAAATATTTTATCCCATTCTGTGGACTGTCTTTCATTTTCTTGTCAGTGTCCTTTCAAGCACAAAAGTTTTTAATTTTGATGAAATCCAGTTTATCTGTTTTGCTGTTGTTGTTGCTTATGCTTCTGGTGTCAGGTGTAAGGAACTATTGCCTAATCCAAGATCACAAAAATTTCCTCCTGTGTTTTTTTCTAGGAGTTTTATAGCTCTGTTTACTTCATTTAAGTCAGTCTGTCCACTTTGTTACTTTTTGTGTATTGTATGAGGTAGGGTCCGACTCCATTCTTCTGTATGTGGATACACAGTTGTCCTAACACCATTTGTTGAAAGGGTGCTCTTTACTACACATAAAGATATGGTTTCATTTCATTTCACACTCAAAATTCTTTAGTAGTTCCCTATTGAGTATAGTGTGATTTCTAGACTTGGATTCCATGAACCAGAAAAGCAAAATAATTTTGGAAGAGTTAGGTAAGGTTGCAAACTTTTTATTATTATTCGGGAGAGCAATAAGTAAAGCAAATAGTGTTTATACTCTCTCTACATAATTGAACAAGAATATATTTTACATGGATGCACACACCAGGAAAGAAAATAATCTCAGAAGTCAAGTATTTTAAGTAAATTTAGCTTTATTAAGAACTCAGCAGATTGCCCTTCTTTTTTTCATGCTCCTGTGTACTGGGGGAAATATTTATCACAGTCCATCATTTGTGAAACGTCATGACTCCTCCTGCCTAACAAGCTTCATTTCTTGCCATGTTCCTCCTACATACCTTATGATGATGCAGCCATACTGAAAAAACAGGACTTAGTTTCTTATCTTCTTTGCTTCTGGCTGGAAACGTCCCCACCCAATCCCATTCTCCAAATGGAAGAAGCATACAGATAAACTCTAACATATTATGAATGGTATAATAGTGATCCAAAGGCCATAGGAGTGAAAGAGTTAGTTACCAGCTTATCTAATCTACATTTCTTGGGAAGGGAGTTAGCATAATTAATGCAAAAACCTAGTTAAATCTCAGTATCACTACTAACTATTGAGGAGACTACATTTCTTAGATTCAGATTTATTACCTGTAATTGGAGATAATCGTGTCTGTCCCACAGGGTTACTGTGAGGATCAAATGATTTAAAAAATGTGAGTTACCCAGTGCAAAAGCTAGATACATAGTAGTTGATCAGTAAATGTTATTTGCTTTCCTCTCAGTTCTATATTAGTGGTTTGCAACCCTGACTACACATAGAATCACCTGGGGAATTTGAAAAAACCCATAACCCATCGACAAGCTAATCCTAAAATTCATATGAAGATTCAAGGGAATACTCTTCAAAAAGAGGAAGCAAGGTTGGAGAACTCATACTTTTTGATTTCAAAATTTGCTCCATACAGCTATACTCAACTGATTTTTCGCATGAATGCCAAGATAATTCAATAGAGGAAAAACAGATTTTTTTCACAAATAGTACTGGGACAACTACATACCTACAGGAAAAAGAATAAAGTTCTTCACACCATACACAAAAATTAACTAAAAATTGATCAGAGACCTAAGTGTAAGACCTAAAACTATAAAACTCTTAAAAGACAGTGCAGGAGTAAATATTCCTAACCTTGACTTAGGCCAAGCCTTCTTAGATATGATACCAAAAGCACAAATGACAAAAAAATAAATAGGTAAGTTGAACTTCATCAAAATTAAAAACTTTTGTGCTCAAAAAGTAGAAAGACTCCCACAGAATGGGAGAAAATAGTTCTAAATTATATATCTGATAAGGAACTTCTATCTAGAATATATAGAGAATTATTACAACTCAATAACAAAAAGACCAATAACAAATGGGCAAAAGATTTGAACCGATATGTCTTCAAAGAAGATATACAAATGGGCAAAAAGCATACGAAAAGTTGCCCAACATTAGGCATCAAGGAAATACAAATCAAATCCACAATGAGTTAGCATTTCATAACCACTTGGGTGACTATTACCAAAAGATAGATGATAATGAGAGTTGACAAAGTCGTAGAACCTGGAACCCTCATATGTTGCTGCTGGGGATGTAAAATGGTGCAGCTGCTCTGAAAAACAATCTGATAGTTTCTCAAAATGTTAAACATAGAGTTAGCACGTGACCCAGCAATCCCAGTTCTAGGTATATATCAAAAGAATCAAAAACATATGTCACACAAAAACTTGTACATGAACGCTCATAGCAGCATTATTCATAAAAGCCAAAATAGTAAAAACAATCCAAATGTCTATTAACTGATAAATGAATAAATAAAATGTATAGGTATATACCCATATAATGGAATATTTTTCTGCCACAAAAAATAAAGTGCTGATACATACTGTAGCATGGATAAACCTTGAACACATAATGCTAAAGAAAGAAGCCAGTCACAAAAGGCCACATACTGTATGATTCCACTGATATGAATTATACAGAATAAGCAAATCTATACAGACAGAATAGATTAGTGGTTGCCTAGAACTGAGAGGGATTAGGGATAATGGCAGTGACTGCTAAGGGTACAGTTTCTCTTTGGGGGTGATAAAAATGTTCTCAAATTGATTGTGGTGATGGTTGCATAGCCCTATACTGAAAGCACTGAACTGTACACTTTAAATGGATGAATTATGTGGTGTGTGAATTATATATCTCAATAAACCTATAAAAATGCCCTACTCCCAGAGTTTCTGATTCAGTTATTCTGGTACCCTGGCCTTAAAAATATATAGATCCCTGGTAATTCTAATGTGCTCTTTATCAACGTCTTCCTTTAGTGTTCCTGACCCATCTACTTTAGAAAAATTCATTCAATCTGCCACTCGTGCTCCCTTCTTTACACCTGCTATTTTCTCATTCTTTCTCCAGTTGTTCAATATCCTCATTCTGCCCTATCCCCAAATCAGAACTAATCAACGTGACTCACCTTCTTTGGGTCTGATTCAAATGTCATCTCCAGGAGACCTTAAATGACCAGCCCCACTTTTCTTTGCGGTGTTCTCCACATTGATTCGTTCACATGCACTCGTTAGAATCACCAACATAGGTTTGCAAGTGGGAAGAAAGTTTTAAGGGAAGTAGTTGTCCACCCCACTCCCATCATTTTGGTTTTACAGCTGATACAAATGGGGTCCAGAGGAAACAGAATTCAATTCCAAGCATTTGCCTACTTTGCCTTTGTTGATATTTTTAAAAATTATCTCAAGCAATTCCTCATGTATTTATCTGCCTGATTACATTACAATCCTCTTGAAGATATACAGTAACTTCACGTTGCATGAATTTCCTATGCCCGTTAACAATAAAATATATGTTTACCCTAATGAGCTGACATTTCTAGTGTCTTCCTTAATTCCCTTCTTATATTATCCAAGGAAACTTTTACATTTAAGGGCATTAAGGCTATTTTATAAAAGGCAATAATCAACCACTCTGTTTCCATTACACCGAAGACAAAGAATTTAACCTGCCAAAGGGGACATTGAGGTAACCTTGGGTAAATTACTCAACTTGTCTGAACCTCAGTTTCTAACTGTAAAATGACAGAATACCAATTATGTGTGTTTTTCGTGAGTACAAGTTAATGCTCTTTAATGTTTAGGGAGTGCTTAACTGTGGTATCCACTCAGGCAACATTTGTTACTTTTATCATCATAGTCATTATGGTTATCGGAAGTATTTCTAGTCTGGAATCAGTCCTTAGCAACCCAAAGATTTTTACATAGCTGGAATTCATTTTTGCTTCAGAACATTGAAAGTGCTCTTCATGGGCCTGTTTGAGTTAATACAGTTCCTCAGATAACTTTCATCCGGTAAGTATAAATGCTGATAAAACTATATGCAACAAATGTTCCAAATACTAATTTCCACCAGTCCCTGCATCAATCCGTATGTCTAAAGGAACTGGCTTTATTAACCAAGTAAACCTCCAGACTTCAGCCTTAAGAGAAGGAAGAGCCTGTGTCCCCAGAGAGCACTGGCTCCATCAAGCAATAGCATTCTCCAAGGGTGGGCAGGGGTGTCCTCATTAGTTAAGTTCCTCCGCCAATTTTCACATTGAAGTTTTGTTTTGAAGCTGAGTAAAGCTGGCTTAATTGGGTTTTCCCGCTGTAGCAGAAGTTTTGGGGGAAGGTGTATATCTTGAAAAGTCATTACATATCTTAACTGTAATCTGAGAAACTTAGAATTCACAGATGCACCTTATCTGTCAAATATGGAGACAGTTGGCAAATGCAGACCACAAAGGTGGAGATTTAGTACCCAACTGCAAGAATTGTTGCTGCTTTCCTGTGTTTATTACTTCACAGTTAATCAAAGAGAAAACTCCCAGGAGTTTGGTAACTTTCTCCCTATGTTCTATATGATGAGGCAGGAAGGAGAAAAGAATATTCTCTTTGTAACACATTTCCAATTGGAATAAGGTACTTGGTTCACAAAACCTGGAATGAAAAACTAACATTAACTGTTTTAATCAATTTCTGAAATCTTTTTTAAAGCCAACAGACCAGGACATCACATTATTGTTACTATTTGTGTACAGTTCTTTTGGTACCGTAACTTCTCAGTAATTGTATGAATATGTGCATATAATTAGGATAGATATTCAGAAACAGGATTGCTCAACAACCATCAAAACGATATTTCTACCCTGACCTGACATTTTACCACCAAGAGCAACTACACTGAAATAATTTTGTAATATGGAAGCTCTAATTATTGAACAGAATATAGTTTCTTTGCTGAGCGTCAGAACTACAAAAGGTTTTACATGTATATGAGTCTCAAAAATGATGCAACTGGGGACTTCCCTGGTGGCGCAGTGGTTGAGAATCTGCCTGCCAATGCAGGGCACACGGGTTCGAGCCCTGGTCTGGGAATATCCCACATGCCGCGGAGCGGCTAGGCCCGTGAGCCACAACCACTGAGCCTGCGCATCTGGAGCCTGTGCTCCGCAACAAGAGAGGCCGCGACAGTGAGAGGCCCGCGCACCGCGATGAAGAGTGCCCCCCGCTCGCCGCAACTAGAGAAAGCCCTCGCACAGAAACGAAGACCCAACACAGCCAAAAATAAGTAAATAAATAGCGTTCCCTTTAAAAAAAAAAAAAAAATGATGGAATTACCCAAGATGAATAAAAACAGAGGAAAAAACAAAAGTGGAGCTAAGGGAATAAGAGCAGATGCATTCTTCACCACCATCAGTGCTACCCAAGACAGCTTCTAGGAGGACAAGCCATCCCAGTTCACAAGTAGGACCCAGTTACCTGGAGCAGTTAAGGGCCTGTTTCCTAAATGACTCTTAATACAGGCCTCACCAAGTTTTTAGCCAATGGCCAGCATGATTCACCTACTCAGCAAATAAGGTCATTATGGCATGGGATCAAGTTACCTCAGAAATCCTTGGCTGATAGGAAGTTCTTCTATCCCCTTATTTCATGGTCCAGAATAAGCAGAGCTAATACTTCCACCCTCTTCATCTCTCACTGTTCATACCTTTTGCTATTACACGTTTTACATATTTCGTTTTAAAAATGTAGAAATGCAAAAAAATGAAAGAAATAAAGAAATTATGAACTAAACACACAAAGATCTAAAAAGAAACTTATGTAAAGTAAAATAAAAATAATAATTGCTTAAAAACCTTAAGGTTTCTTGTCCTTTAGGAAATGACCCAGGTGTCTCTATGAAATACTCTTGAAAACCACTGTGTATTATTTTAAGAAGTAAAAGATGTTTCAACATTAGAAAATCTATTAATGCATTATATAATATTAACAAAGTAAAGAATAAACAATCCATGATAAACTCAATAGATGCCAAAAAAGTATTTAATAAAATTTAACATGCATTTGTGTTTAACTCTTAGTAAATTAGAATAAAAGGGAACTTCCTAAACTTGATAATTATTACCTATCAAAAATCTATAGCCAGGGGGGCTTCCCTGGTGGCGCAGTGGTTGAGAATCTGCCTGCCAATGCAGGGGACACGGGTTCGAGCCCTGGTCTGGGAAGATCCCACATGCCGCAGAGCAGCTAAGCCCGTGAGCCAGAACTGCTGAGCCTGCGCGTCTGGAGCCTGTGCTCCACAACAAGAGAGGCCGCAACAGTGAGAGGCCCGTGCACCGTGATGAAGAGTGGCCCCTGCTTGCCACAACTAGAGAAAGCCCTCGCACAGAAACGAAGACCCAACACTGCCAAAAATAAATAATAAAATAAATTAATTAATTAAAAAAAAATCTATAGCCAGGATCAAACTTAACAATAAAACTTAACGATGTCTCCATTAGAGGTAGAATAAGACAAGGATGCCTGCTATCACTACTTCTTTTTAATGCTGTTAGGAGGTCTCAGTCAACACAGTAAGAAAAGAAAAATAAAATGAGGTACATAATGGAAAGACAGAAACAAAACTGTATTTTTGTGTAAAAGATCAGTGTGTTTGCGTAAATAATCCACGAGAATATACAGACCATTAGAATTAGTCATTGTTCAGCAAGGTGGCTAGATACAGGATCAAACTAAAAATAATAATAGGATTTCTACACAGCAGTAATAACTCATTCAAGAAAAATAATATTAAAAAGTACCTCATTTACAATAACAACAAACTAAAACATAGCTAAGAAAAAATATAAAAAATATGTGTTGATCTTTGTGGAATAAATTATAAAATTACTTTCCAATTGACATCAAAGAACTAAATAGACAGAGAGGTATACCAAGTTTATGGATAAGAAGGCTCAAATTAATCCATGTATAAGTGAAATGACATTCGAATTTTCGACAGCCTTTTTCATGAGACATTATAAGCCAATCTTGAAATCTATTTGAAAGAGCACAAAAGGTCAACAATAGTTAAGACCATTTTGAAGAAGAAAAGGGCAGACATGGCCCAACCTATCAGATATCACAATTAGTAATAATAATAGTGATACTACAGCTAAAAATAATAGCAGCTGACTTTTACTGAGTATTTATTAAATGCCAGGTAAAACCTTTCATGTGTTATGAGTTTGGTACAATTATTATCACCATTTTACAGTTAAGAAAGAAATGAGGGAACAAAGAGATTAAGGAGCTCTCTCAAGGTACCAAGGCTAAGCAATGGCAGAGTTAGGATTTAAACCCAAGCAGGTCCTGAGCCCCTGCACCTAACCCTATGCAATAACGTCACTAAAGCTATGGTGATACACATGGTGTCTTATTGACACAAGGATAGAAAAACAGCCACTGAAATATACTACTGAACCCAGAAAGTGACCCAGGCATAAATGGAAACTTGATATCAATCAATGATCAAAAAGGAAGCATTCAATAATGCTGATGAGATTGCTAGTTATCCATGTGGAAAAAATAAAATAAAACTAGATCCCTTTATGTTACATACAAATAATTCCACCTGGACTAACTGTGGGAAGCAAAAATTTTAACTTTTTTTAAAGAGAATATGGGATGATATCTTTAAGATTTTGGAGATAAAGAAAAGGATTTTTTGCATAAGACATAAAAAGCCAAAACCACAAAGTCATAAGTTGGTATATTTTACTGTATTAAAGTTTAATACTTCTATTCACAAAGCAACATGAGTAGTCAAGCAACAGTCTGGGAAAGACATTTGTACTATGTGTTAACAAAAAGGATTGCTATACAGAATATATAAAGAACTTTACAGATCAGTAAGAAGAAAAAATAACTCCCCATTCCCCTAAAAAGGGCAATGGATGTGAATAGGCAATTTTCATAAAAGGAAACCTGATTGGCTGACATACCTATTTAAAGGTCCTCAACCTTCCCCGTTGTCAGGGAAATACACAATAAAACAGTGAGACACCGTTTCACATCAATAGATTGACAAAAATCAGAATCTGATACCAAATGTTGAGTACAGAAGCAGTTTCTCTCATCCACTACAGAATTTTGGCAAAATCAAAGAAAATTGAAGAAATATACCTCCTTCACCCTGTAACTTTATTTCTGGATAAATACCTTAGAACAAGAAACTCTCACACATGTGACAAAGAAATACGTAGAAGAAAGTTAATCATGGGTAGCATTATTTGTAATAGGAAAGGACTGTAAACAGTCAATCAATATACCGAGAGAAAAAAGGATAAATAAATTGTGGTATATTTATACAATGAAACAGTACTGAGCTACCTACAAAAATAGGGTTAAATATCAATAACATGATAGTTCAAAAATATTGGAGAATAATACTTTTAATATTCATATAATTCATTATAGTGTTTATACAAAGTAGAATATTTATATACAGCTGGAAAACATGTACAATAATACCCTATAGTTTTATATTGCTTATGGATATGTATACAGTCATAGTATAAAAGCATAGACTGGCAAACCCAAATTCAGGATACTGCTTACCTCCAGTGAGAGAAAGGCAGGAGCAGGAGCGTGGAGCCAGGGAAAGGGACACAGGGACTTCACCTGTATTTGAAAGGTTTTGTTTGGCAAGACACAATAGCCTCCACTGACCACAAAGGCCTATGGCAAAATCTGCAAATCTGATAGAGCTGGGTAGTGGGTATTTGAATGTTCAGTATTCTATTTCATTTATATTTTACCTCTCTTTATATTTGAAATATTTTTAATAAATAAAAAGGAGCTATGTGGAAATCAAATTTTATAACCAGAATCCTATTTTCCCAGGAGGTTGTGATTACATGATCATTTCAGAGGTAGCTTCTCTTCTCTCTTCTTTTAGAAGCCAAGCAGCCCGCGACTGAAGCAATATTTATTAAGTGCCTGCCATTCATGAGGCACAGAGCAAGGTTCTGGCAATGCAGTGGTGAGAGACCCAGCTAGGGAATATATATATATATATATATATACACACTCCATGTATATATATATATACAGAACAAAACAGAAACCTTTGTAGCGTGGGGAATGCCTAAGACACTGAACAAAATATATATATGTATATTTTGCAGATGTACATTTGTAATCCCACTGGAATATACATATATATATACATATATATGTATATTCCAGTGGGATTACAAATGTACATCTGCAAACCATGATCAATGCCATGAAGAGAAGAGTAGGAAACTATGACTGAATAACTGGGGCAGGCACATACCGTGGCAAGTTTGGCTGCCTAGAAACTATTCACATCCCCCTTCTCCCCTGCCTTCCTCTACGATAGAGGTTGGGAAGCTAATCATGATTTTCCAGACTCCCTTGCATCTGGCACAGTTCTAACCAATTAGATATAGTTAGGAGCCTCTGGGGACAGGGGCCTTTCCTGAATAAAAAAGCTAAGCCTCACAGGAAGAAAGCCTTTCTGCCCCCTTAGCTCCTCCATGTCATCCTGCCTGCAGCAGGATGTGATGTTGGGCATGGAACAGACATCTTGAGATGACTGAACATGGAAGTCATGTATTCCGGGGGTAGAGCAAGAGGGACAGGCTCCTGGGCCCTTGCTGACATGGCTGAGCCATGGTACCAGCCGTGGACTGTTTACTCCGAACTTCTTTTTAGCAGATTACAAAGATCTGTTGGCTTGGGCCACTTTTAATAAGATTTCCTTTTGCGGCCCAAATCATTCTAAACAGCTGCCTTCGAGAAGATGGGACATTGAAGCTGAGAGGAGGGGGGTGGGGGGAAGCGAACCCTGCAGAAAGCAGGATGGGGCAGGGGAGAGGGAGGGTAGACAAGGCCAGCAGAGGAGGGGACAGCACGTTTGGGGAACTCAGGGAAGCCCTCCGACGCTGGAGCTTGATAAAGGAACCAGTTTGCAACTGGCTGGGAATCTGAATACTTGACTCTCTTTCTCAGGCTCCAAGCTAAGAACAGTGTAGTCGATCTGTAAACAAAGATGAATTCAATAGCACTCAGGTAGTTGCTATTTTTAGAGACTCCTCTCTATAAAACAAAGAATTAACCCCTAATCAATCTACTTGGGTTTTTGTGTTTGAATTTTTAAAAGTGAAGTCCACCTAGTCTACCTAAATCCAGAGATTCAGCTTCCTCTACCCCATCCTCCACTGCCTAGGAGGGAAAAAAAAAATTAGCACCTCACCAGCCCCCTTGACATGAAGTAAATTGCAATATAGGACTTAACCAGAGTCTAGCCAACAAGTAAATTGCAATGATAGGACTTAACCAGAGTCTAGCCAACAAGTAAATTGCAATGATAGGACTTAACCAGAGCCTAGCCAACAGTGTCTTAGGCATTCCCCATGCTACAAAGGTTTCTGTTTTGTTCTGTATTTATCTGAATGGGAAGAGGCAACTTCGTTGTTGAAGAGAGTCTGATTTGAACAGCACAACAAAAATCTAGTTGCTTTAATCCTGTCCTCACTGGGCATTAAGGAAAGGGTTGGCTTATTTTCTAATGTGCTTCCCATTGGCCTATTTCCTGGATCGTATACTTTTATGGCAAATGAAGGTTATTTTATAAGATAGTATTTACTGATCACCTGAGTAGGCAGAGTGCCAGTTCAAGCAAGAAGCCCATGGCTTGGAAGAAAAATGTCCATTTTCATCTGAAAAGTCTTAATCTGATGGGTATTCTGCGAATTTCCACTCGGCTATTTTCGAATAGACCTGGATATTTATTATTAGTTTCTGGGTCTCTCCCTCCTCTCTCCCTCAGCTTTCTGCAGCTAAACTCTAGCCATCTAATCCTTTTACTCTTTCATCTGCGTCCTCTCCTCAGGCTCCTGAATTCATTCACCTTGTTGCTATTCTCTGCACTTCTTCCAAATTGCCTGAGCTTCCCTAGGAACGAGGTTGTGGGAACCCAGCACAAGGGGCCAAGCGCTGCTCAGCTAGAACCGGCCACAGAGGAACTGTTACTCCACGCCCTTCTGCACAGGCGGCCTCAACCTGGACTTCCCTTTCATCCTGCCGGATGGCCTGGCGGGCCTGAATTTAATTTGCAGACCACTGTACCCCCCGGGCCTACTTTGGCATTACTGCGTTCTGGCGGCTGCTTCTGGAGAACAGCTCTGTGTTTGGATTCTCCTCTCCTAGGTGTATTCACTGCCTTGCCTTTTTCAAATGCTCACAAAGTTATTATTCCCAGCCTACATACCTCAAGTCTGAAAGGTCGTTTGCATTTTATTTCTGTTGCCTGAGCTGCTCGCTATACTTTCCAAACTAGAACCATTAGTGAATTCCAAAAACAAGCAGCTTCTTCCCTCTTTCCATCCAGGTCATGAATAAGAACGCTTAAATAAGACTCGGACCCACAGTTGTGCCAGTAGCAGAGCTGGCGGCACATCTTCTTCATCCTCCTTCAGTAGGGACCCCACCTCCACCAGCAGCACTTAGAGCCTTCTCGGTTTACAGGAGTTTTTCAGCCAGTTTTAAACCCACACACTCAACCTTCCAAACATTTATTGGGAATTATGCTAGGTGCTGTGAGAGATTCCAAATCATGTATGACACAATTATTGCTCTTCAAAAGGCTTCTAGATTCATAGAGTACAGGTATACCTTGGAGATATTGCGGGTTTACTTCCAGACCCCTGCAACAAAGTGAATAGCACAATATAGCAAGCCACACAGATTATTTTAGTATCCCAGTGCATATAAAAGTTATGTTTACACCATGTTGTAATTAATTAAGTGTGCACTAGCATTATGTCTAAAAAACAATGTACATAATACGTTGGTTAAAACATACTTTATTGCTAAAAAAAATGCTAACCATCATCTGAGCCTTCAGTGAGCTGTAATCTTTTTGCTAGTGGAGGGTCTTGCCTCCATGGTGATGGCTGCTGACTGATCAGGGTGGTAATTGGGGCTGGGGTGGCCGTGGCAGTTTCTTAAGATAAGACAACAAAGAAGTTTGCTGTGTCGCCTGACTCTTCCTTTCACAAACGATTTCTTTGTAGCATTCGATGCTATTTGATAGCACTTTACCCACAGTAGAACTTTCAAAATTGGAGTTAATCCTCTCAAACTCTACTTTATCAACTAAGTTTATGTAATAGTCTAAATCCTTTGTTGTCATTTCAACATTGATTAAGTTCGCCTTCTGGTATGGGTGTGTCCCCCAAACAGTTACAATAGTAACATCAAAGATCACTGATCACAGATCACCGTAACAAATATAATAATGAAAAAGTTTGAAATATTGTGAGAATTACCAAAATGTGACACAGAGACAGGAAGTGAGCAAAGGGCTTTTGGATAAATGGTGCTGATAGATTTGCTTGATGCCGGGTTGCCACCAAACTTCAATTTATAAAAATAATGTAATAAAGGGAAGCGCAATAAAATGAGGATGCTTGTATATACATTCATCAAATTTTAATAAGCACCTTAAGCGTGCCAAGCATTATTAGGTGCTGAGGTTTCAAACAGGAAAAGTATAGAGTCTCAGTGAGTTTCCACTGTAGCAGATAATGGCATATAATTATAATCCAATGCAAAAACAATAATGAAATGTACTCCTGGGATGTCATTCTCTCAGCCTTGGTTTCTTCATCTGTGAAATGGCACCATTCTTCTAAGTTGTACTTAGGGTTTGCATAATATGAAGTAGGGACAACACTTAGTATGATGCATTACACAAAGTCTTTAGAATGTTAGTATTGATAATAACAGTTGCAAGTATAATAATGAAGTGGTTATTATTGTTAGTAATAGTAATAATTATTACTATTAAAGTAAAGTAGTAATAGTATTACTATTATCTCCCACATTCAATAATATTAGTATTATTTTAATATTTATTATTAGTATTAGTATTTATTTAATATTAAGTATTAATATTAATATGAGTATTATTACTAGTAGTAATATTACCATTTACTATATTACTACTATAGTATAGTATTACTACTATACTACTACTATTACTATTACTATATTACTACTATAGTAATATTACTATTACTATAAAGTAGTAATAGTATTACTATTATCTCCCACATTCAATCTGATTGATCAAGCTTGTCTGGAACATTGTGATAGGATCAGTCAGAAACATTTACTAGGTCCACTAGAAAAGAATACTGTGATGGATGCCAATACTCTGATGGGCAGAAGGAGGAGAAAGCAATGCAAGTGTTAAGTGACGCTGACACACACAAATAACTATACTACATTTGCAATGTAGTCCTCTGACTTAGGAATGCCACAAAGTGCATAGGAGGGAACTGACTTTGCATTTCAGGGTAGGGAGAAATTGATGTCGTATCGTAGGATCTTGTGTCATTCTGTGAGTTTCAATCCTGTATTACTCTGAATCAGAAACCCCAGATGTGTTTTTAAGGGTGGAGAGACTAAGAGGTCAGGTGAAGCTGGCTGTGGATAAGACCTTCTGCTACCAAAATGAGGTCATTCCTGCTAAGGCAGTTGCAGAAACTCTAGGGCAGTGATTTGCAACTGCTGCTTCATGACGAAGGTCTCACTGATCTGCAGCAAAATGAGAATGATAACAACAATGGTGAGAGGAGTTCATGCAACTAAATGTCCATAATTTAAAGGACTGATATTGGGTTCTTTCTATTTTGTGGGTGTTAAGAAGTCATCCCTTTCATAGGAGGAAGGATGATCTGAAGACTTCCCCTCCTGTATTGGGCCTCGAAATGCTCAACGTTCCATAATACTTATTTCTGTGAAACCTCATCTAGTCCCATGACTTTAATACCATCGATATGCTGATATCTCCTAAATGTATATCTAGTAGCAGAATACTCCTCCAAGCTTCTGATTCATGTATCTGCCTGCCCTGGATATCTCACAGGCACCTTAAACTGACGAGCCCAAAAAGGGATGCTCAAGTCTCCCTTCCTGCCTCAACCTCTTCCTCTCTTGGTCCTTCTATCTCAGTAAACGGTACGTTAAACGGCAAGTTGCTCAAACAGGAATATAAGAGAAATCCTTGATACCTCTCTCCTCCTCCCACCACTCCCTCATCTATCAGTATGTCTCAGCAATTCTAGTTTCAAAATATTCTTCAAATCCAACTACTCACCATCACCATAGCCGTCACACTAGTTACATCTGTGCCACTGAAATTTCATCCCAACTGATCTCACTCCTTCCACTCGTGTTCCCCTCCAATCCACTCTCCAATAGCATCCAGAAGCATCTTTTAAGAACATAAATCCCGCTTCAAAATCTTTAATTGTTTTCTATTACTCTTAGCATAAAGTTCAAATTTTGTATCATGGCCTACATAGTCTGAGACCTGTTAAGTCCAAGCGTCAGTTTTAAAGAGGAAGAGTTCCCTGACCCTCACTGTCCATATAAAATTAATGTGTTACATGCTGTCAGAAAACCACGTTTATTTCCTTAATAGCACCTTTATCACTGTGAATTTTATATACATTAGTGTAAGTGATTAAAAACTATCTCACCCACCAGACTATATGATACTTGTGGGCATAGATTATGTCTAGCTTTGCTTTTCATTGCCTTCCCAGGGCATACTCTAGTAGCTGCAGATAGTATGTGCTCAATAAATGCTCACGAGTGAGTGGAAAGGAAGAAAAAATTTAAGCATCTTTACTTGGTAAAATTAAAAAGTTACCACCCTTCATAGGACTCTAATTACGAATAATTTTTTTTTCCTGGTCTCTGAAATTCAAAGATCTGAGAATTACTGCTCTGTGGTTGAAAAAGATAAATCAGTTTGTGCCTCTGGATGTAACGGTCTATGCAAATAGCCTTTGAAAGCTTGTGGGAGGTACTAGTAGGGACCAGCCAATGCTGGGCTGGTTCTCTGCTCTTTTGGATGGAGCAGTTTCTTTGGTCTAATTCTAGCTCTAGAACTCTGGGCATGGCCTCTAGAACTCTTAAGTAAATGCTAAAGGAGTAAAGGAGTAAAGAAAATATGGTACCCATCCCAAGGTTAAGCTCTGCATATATTAGAAAAAATTATTTGCAAATTTTATCTGACGTGCTGATAAAGTCTAAAGATAGAAAAATTTATTTACAGTAGAACCTTGTCCATATACCAATTGGCTCTACAGTATCTCAAATCATAATATGTGGACTATAAATTAGAAAAGCAAGATTCTAAGCCAACCAATCAGATTTATATTCCCAGTGGCAGCTTGTGTTATAGCACTTGGATTGTTCTATCAAATAATTTATTGAGATCCAGATGTTCCAGTTTCCAGTCTTCCCTGAGTGAGTGGTTGTCAGGTACTCCTGTCCAAAAACAAGGCCATTGGTACTTAACTATAGGCTCCCACACTTGTCAAATGATCTCCAAAGAATATAAAATTGCTTGTCAGCTCTGTTAAAATTACATATGAGTGAGATATTGGCTATCTGTGCTGTAATTAAAAACTCAATTACAAGAAATTCCGAAATCATTATCAACTTTTTCAGGCATGAATCATCTTATCAAAAAGCAAACTATTTATAGCTTAGGCTTTTCCCAGCATTCATAAGACGGCTGAATAGGCCCAAGGAAAGGATGAGATCTGGACCAAGGTGGAAGCATCCTAAAGGAGGGCAGAAGCAAGACGCAGACAGTGACATTACCTGTCAGGTAGCAATTCCTCTCTTTCTAGCACTAGTGTGTTGCAATTCTCTAATTAGATTGTGTCATTTCATTAACATTGAGGACCACTGTCCCTAATGAATCTCTCTTTAAAATGAGCAAACAGGAGGTAGCTTATCATCACAGCTCTCATTTATACTGTGCCTATCTACTAGATGAATATTATTGAAAAATTAATTGCATTACAGTGGGTGCCACTGAATGTAAGTGCATTTGGTTCTTAGGAAATGATTACCCTAAGTGGTCGATCATGTTAATTGACCACAGAGAGTAGGCATCAGTGATGAGAGCAAAGCAAGTATGTGTGCACATCTGAAAAGGAAACTCACCATTTTATAGCCATATAGCGGAGACTGGATGAGAAAGCAGCCTTTGCCTGGAGATAGTAAGACCAGGCAGTTTCTTAAATCAAAGCATGAATTATTAATGGTAATAATTCAACAGCAGTCTCCATTTATTGAGAACTTACTGTGTATTGGCAATGAGGCGAAGCACTTTAAGTTCATGATCATACTTAGTCCCCACAACTCTATGAGAGGTGTGTCGTAGGCTGTAAGTGGTAATCAGGAAGCAAATCAGTTTGACTCTAAAACCAGTACCCCTAACCATAAAGTTGTACATTTTAGATACAGACTCCATAGAGATCAGAGCCTCTGGGGTGTTTTTATTATTAGCCCAGCCATCCTATCAGCCTGGGCTTAGCCAGTACATCTGGGATTAAGGTATCTAGGTATGATACTGAGCCCAGGGAGCTGCTGTGGGTATTTTTTCCTTCTAGTCATTTGGAGATCGTTTGGACATAATGGAAAACACTATTTTTTTTAAAGAAGAAAATGGCTTAGCTTTTGCTTTTGTGATTGTAACACTAACCAGCAAACAGCAGTAAAGCCTGATTTTTAAAAAGGAGCACCGATTCAAATTTTCCTAACTTTCTATTAAGACAGAAGGGGTAAGCAGTACTCCTAATCTGTAGCTTAAAACATCTAATGAATGGAGGTAACGTATATTGGAATATGCCGTGTCAGAAGTAGCAGCAACCTTTCTTTACAGAGCTGCCTGGGGCATACCTGACAATGGGGACACCTCAAAAAATCTTCATTGTCCTAACTATTATTCCAACCATGTGACCTTCATACCACGTGCTTCACTTTCTGAAAAAGTGAAGACTTATGTGTGACTAGAACAGAGGGCGCATATTGATGGAGTGTGGGAAGAAAGGTTGAAAGGGTGGGGTCTATATAGGGCAGGGCCCCTGAAATCCTGAGTGCCCATCTATAGGGCAGATGCTTCTGGGAAGGCTGGCACAGTTGACTGGGTATCAGATATTTATATCCTTGAAGGAGGTAGTTTGTAATATACTTAAATGCAGATAATCAATGGATATTTTAAGGGGAAGCCAGTGTGGGGTGGGGGGGAGTGGCTGGGGGGTAAAACAGCACTGCTGGAGAAAAACTCGTGCATGGAGGTGGGAGAGGAGCAGCAAGGGAACTGAAGCTGCGGAGGGTGAAAGCTTTAATGACTGCTGGGAGAGCAACCCTGAAAAGGATGATGAAGGACTTCTGAAGATGATTTCACCTGCTAAATCAGTGTGTTTGGTCCTTAGGAGAATGAGTAAATACTAATGACCTTGTCCTGAAGCCATGATGCACGAATGACCTCCCTCCTCCACTCCCCGATCGCCCACTCTCTTCCTTCTACCCATCCCTCCAGCCTTGGAGATTTAAGAGTTTAAGTCCTTCTTGCATACAGACAACATTTCCTGTGGATCCCATCCTCCCCACACCTCCCACTTCCTTTGGGATCATGCTACATCATTTTTTCCTGTTTTCTTATATATTTCTACCTTTCCCGTTATTGGTTCCTTTTCTTCAGCCTCCGACCTTAACTTAAACTTCTACGCTCCTAAAATAACCTGCTCCTGCCCCTGCATTTCCTCTCACAGCCATCCTATCCCTCTCCACCCTCCCATCCAAAATTCTCTGCAAAGAAAGACCTGTGCTCACTCTCCCCACATTTATTCCTCAGTTGATTGTAGTTGACTGCCACCCCTGCAGTGAGACCGCTTTGATACAGTCACCTAAAGTCACAGTTTTCTAAATTTAAAGGATTCTTTTTAAGTCCTTATACTGGATTTTATTGCTTTGGTTTCCCTTTGGATCCCACCACTTTCCTGATCCTCTGTCCCTCTGGTCTCTGTGCTATGACACTGTATCAGGTGCCTTTGCAGCATCTCACTGTCCCCTCTAGGGTTTCTTGGCTTTCTCTTTGGCCCACTCTTTAAACACTGGCCTTCCCAGGTTTCTGCCCTCGCTTCTCTTCTCTGAGGGTTTTAACCACCACTTAAATGCTCATGACTTACAAACCTGAATTTCCTACTCAGATCTGCAGTTCACAATTCAGGGCCATATGTCCAATTGCCTCCTGGACACTTTCACTCAAATGTCTTATAGCAACCTTGAGATAAACATGACAAAAAATGAACATATATCTTATGCCCTATACCTGACTCTCCTTCAGTGTTCCGTATGTAAACTGTACTACAAATCACCCAGTCTGTCAGCCTATAAGCTTGAGGGTCATCCTCACCAACTCTCATAAAATTAATCACCATACGTTGCCTTTCCTCACTAGTTTTCAGATTTGCCCTCCTTGTTCTGTCTGAGAGCTTAAGTTCCCGCTCTCACCGTCTTTCACCTGAACTACAGTAATATCCTCCTCACTGCTCTCCCTGACCCTCAAATCCACCTCCCATCCTCTCCCAGAGTGACCACGTTGTGCCGTGGCTTCATTGGGTTTCTGTCAACAATGGGGTAAAATCTGAACCTTTAACACAGTATACAGGCCTGCTGTAATCTGACCTCTCAAAGACACGTTTTGCTATTCTCTGCTTGATATTTTAAGCTCTAGTCATATTGATCCCCTTACTGACTCAGAATATACTGCACTAATTTTTACCTCAAGGCTATATTCATGTCATCTCCTCCTCCTGGGACTCCCTTCCTCTCCTCTCCCTAACTTCCTCTGGCTCCCTGACTCTAAAAACTTAGTCAGGGATCCCTTACTATCCCTTTCTATGCTCCCAAGCACCTGGCATATATCCATCATTTCCACAATACACTGACATTCTCTGTTTCTCCAACCTAATTATAAATCCTCAAGGGCAAAATCAGTGTTATTATTTCTCTGAATCCTCAGTGCCTGCTGGTACATGGTAGGCACTCTTCTGATTTTCACTTAATGCAGCAATAACAGAAACAAATATGTGTATAGGACTTTAGATTTTTCAGAGCACCTTCCAACATATTATATCTCGTCTAATTTACATGGCAATCCTTCCTTCTTGGCTATTCAAAGTGTATATTTTACTTCAGTTTATTCCATATGGAAATAAATGGCAGCTGTAGCTGAGAACTACCTGAGAAACACAACACAGAAAGATGTTATTAGAACACAGCCCATCTGTATTTTAATAGGAAGCTATGGTACTCCTCCAAATAAAGTTCATGAGTAAAAGAAAAGGAAAACAGAAACAGAAGCAAAACCACAAGGCGTTTTTTTTAAATCCCCATTCCCCATTCCCATGTAAGTCTTACAGTTTACTCCAGTGTTTCTGACCTCTAAAACAAATGATTCAAAGTCATTTTCCTGTGCTGTTGTTGGTAATTGAACATTTTACCTACTTATTTCTCCAACCTTTTAATTAGAGGTTGTACTTCTTTTTTGGTCCAAAAATTTCTAGCCCTTATGGAGTCCCCAGTTCTCATTTTGTATTTTTACCTGATTTTTTTTTAAACTTTTAAAATTCACAAATTGGATTTTGTATGTAAAAACATTAAACTGAAATGCTGTTTAAGACTTCATTTGCCCAGTAGAACAGTAGAATAAAAGAGTTATCAAATGCTACTTCTGCTCATGAAGCAAATATAGTTAGGTTATAATACCTGTAGCCCATTACCAACACCATTTAGTGTTTTCTTCTTTAAGACAAATAGCTTTACCTCTGACCTAGAGAAAAAGAAGCCATTTAGCAACAAAGAAGCTCATGATTTAAATGCTGTTCAGAATTTTAATAATGGTTTGTTTAATATTTGAGTTCACTTCTTTAAAGATAAGAGAAAGCCAATTAGATTATTTAGTTACTGCTTCCCTACTAAAGGGAAAAATATCGTCTGCATAAAATATTAACATATTCATGTTCTGTTCCATTTCTAACTGACTACTCTATAGAGGAAAGAGTTGTTTTTGATAGATACCAAATATAGAACTCAAGATTCTTGTCCCAACGTCTTTATTAGCTGCTGCATGATCCTGAACAAGAACAATATTCTTTTGCTTTACTTTAAAAAAGAACCTGCCCATTATCAGGAAGACAACAGATTGGGCCTAAAAGAAATCAGACTGTTGTCTGATGATTATTGTCTTATAAAAGAGAGCTGTTAATTTCAGCAGTGATACTAGAATTCCTGGGGCCTTTTTTGGGGGCACATAAGCATGAAGACCAGACTTCCATATGCCAGACAAGAGATTGCTGCAAATGTTAGTAGATTTTCTTAAATTTATAAAAATAAGAGTAAATACTTATACTTCACTTATTATGTGTCAGACACTCTTCTAAGCACTTTACAGGTAGTAATCATTTTGTCCTTCCTATCATTCTGGGAGCCTAAGATCAGAAGCCATAGGACAGCCTCTCACCTCTACCCAACACCTCAACCCAGTAGAGCCTTGCATATGATCACTGTATTCCACAGAGATGATTTCATATTAAAGACTCTCTTCCTGTTGAAAAATTTTTTGTGAAGTTACAGAAACTTAGCAAGTTAGAGTGAACAAGGACTCAAGAAATCATTCAGTTTAACCAAGACCTAAATGATGTGCTAAGTGTTGAACACCTAGTTGGTGGCAGATTGGAAACTAGAACATAGTATCCTGACCCCTGTATATTCTACTATTCCATATCCCTTTTCTTCTGTGAAAAGTGAGACACTCATTTGTGTCATATTTCCTGATCACCTACAACATGCCAGGCACCATTTGCCAGGCACTGTAAATACGGTTAAGAATAGCGAAAATGCCTACCCTCATGGAGTCACGCTATTCAATTCCCTAAGTAAAGAAGGATTTACTGAGCGCTGATTATGCACCGAGCTCCAGAGAAGGTCTGCAGAGGTGGGGATGGGAAGAGGTGGAGTGGGAGAGGGAGCAGTATGAGAAATAGTCCCTGATTTCCAAGGAGTTACACAAAAGACAAGGGAAAAACATGAAACACCATAGGAAAATACAGTACAATTAAGAGCCCAGTGTAGGGTAAATGAATACCGAGCGATTTCAGAGAAGGGGAGATCCAGAGAGTGGGAGGGATGTGGGCGTGTACATCATGGAGAAAGCGGAGAGGTGAAGGTGATGGTTGCCTACGATGCAATATGCGGCAGCCAGATTTAGAGACATGGATGGACTTTAACGGTATAAGCCTGAGTGAAAAAAGTAGGAGACACGTGAAATTTAATATGTGTGTTAAGCAAAATAATTGTACATATAACAGTAATAATTATTTGGTAAAGGTGTATGCAATAAAAAAGAATGCACATAAAACATAATAGAATGCCTGCCTATGCAGAGAGGTAAGGAGATAGGAATAAATATAATAAAAACATTAATTGATTGATTAAAGATAAGATCAGGGCCCTCACAGACCAATGTTGATGAAATTGTGTCATGACCTGATTAAGTCAACTCTCTGACATCAAGTCCAGGGGAAAAAATCAAGGTGGCCTGGGATAGACAAATTGGAGCTTTGTAAGCTGTACAGACCATGTTCAGGCTGAGAGAGTAACGGAAAATGTGATCTAGGTGAGGGGACAGTATGAGAGGGGAGAGACCATTATGCCCAGAGGGGAAGGTGCATATGGAGGGAGTAGAGGAAATATGGGCAGATATATGGCTTGGGTCTCTTAGGGGAACCCTCAGAAGTCAGGCAGAGGCCTCAGAGGCGATAGTAGAAAACATGAGCAGGGGAGTGATGCAGTGAAAGAGGAGACTAAGGAAGGGGAGCCTGCCAGCGTCCTTGGGAAGAAGGACCCAGATGCTGAAGCATCTAGGAATTCTAATTGTGGAACGTTCAGATGTGCGCGGATGAGGGCTGAATTATTGGTGTCCATGGGGAAGAAAGGGAGATGAAGAAGGGACACACACACTGTGAGAAGACCACAAAAATGCCACAGGGATGTATTAGTTTGGTTCTTTGTGCAGGACAGTTTTTTGAAAGTTTGCTTCAGTGTAGCCGTGGTTCCTGAAAACAGTTAAGTGGGTCACTTGCTTAGCTTTCCTTAGTGGTAGATTAATTAGCCAGCTGTAACTCCCGGATCTCTATTTTTAAATAACGACTTGCATAAATCTCTGAAGACAAGAACTCACCACTAGTATACAGCATATTCCGGCAGCTGCAAGTTATTATGCCCAGTGGAAATTAAATATCTTTTAGGGAAATCATGCAAGATCTCATGACAAATATGAAATTAACCCCTGCCACCTCTATGTCCAACTCATTTCTTCGCTTGTCTGCCATCCTAATAAGCAGAGTCTCTGGGGTCTTGAAATGACAGCAGAATTGGCAATATTTTAAAAAGGTATTATTCGTCTATGAGCATTAGTGAAAGACAGAGCCTTTGTCCCAGGCTGAGCCAGAAGCTCTGGAAATCAAACACTGATTAAAAATACACAATAGAAAAAAAATAAAAAATAAATAAAAAAATAAAAAAACAACAACAAAAAAAACCCACACACAATAGGCTCCTACTGAAAAACTATTAACCCGTGGTCAGATAAAGATACTTATAACTCCAGGGATGTAAACAAACAAACAAACAAGCCATTTTATTTATCGTTTTAAGCATCTTGTTTCCTCTGCTTAACACCCTCAATCTCCCATTCTTTTTCCTTCTGACCAAATGCATTCTCATCTGGTTATTACTTCTTTCTTTATTTACAAGCTTCAAGTTGCAGATAGCATGTGACTTTTTACTTTCCCTTTTCATTGCCTATTTTTTACATTAGGGTTCTTGTAGTTTGTAGGAGATGTGAAACACTGCGTTCTCAGTCAGAGTGAAAATGGAAGAAAGAGAAAAAACGGCAAGAGCTGGCTGTCAGTAACTCCTACACAGCTGCATTAGGAAGGGTCCTGAGGTCTGGAGCATTGTTGGATATTCAGGTGCCATTTGTAAATGTGTGTTTAATAAAATGGCAGTCGATACTGCCATAATCACCAAGCAAAGGACTTAATTTGTTTGGCCATTTTCAATAAAAGACAGAAGTCAGGCATGGTTTTGGCAGGAAACCCATTCCTGGGTGGGTGAAAATGGAATCCTCAAATTTCCCAAGTTATTGTAAAGACTCCATAAGAAATCCTTGATTTCCCATGTAAACACCAACAATCTAGAATCCAAGAGAATAAAAAGGTGGAAGCAACCTAAATGTCCATCGGTAGATAAATGGATAAAGAAGATGTGGTATATATACCCAATGGAATACTACTCAGCCATAAAAATGAATGAAATAATGCCATGTGCAGCAACATGAATGGACCTAGAGATTATCATACTAAGTGAAGTAAGCCAGACAGAGAAAGACAAATATCATATGATATCACTTATATGTGGAATCTAAAATATGACACAAAAGAACTTATTTACGAGACAGAAACAGACTCACAGACATAGAGAACTGATTTGTGGTTGCCAAGGGTTGGGGAGGGATGGAGGGGGAGTTTGGGGTTAGCAGATGCAAACTATTGTATATAGACTAGATAAACAACAAGGTCCTACTGTATAGCACAGGGAACTATATTCAATATCCTGTAATAAACCATAATGGAAAAGAATATGAAAAAGAATTTATACATATATATGTATAACTGAGTCACTTTGCTGTACACCAGAAACTTACACAATATTGTAAGTCAACTATATAACAGTTAAAAAATAAGATGTAACGCTTTTGTATAGATGGCATACTTTAGGGTCAGAGGTGAAAGCAAAGGTTAGCAGTAAGGACCTGAAAAGAGAACAGAGGTGATGGTTACCACAGCACCCCTGCTTGGAGAGGCCCATCACTCAAGCCCACTCAACTCCCATGGAGTTGGGATCTGCTGCCCTTTTATCAGTTCCCACCTTGGTTCCCCAGGCCTTCCCTTAGCTTTCCACATGCTCCAGGACATCTCTGACTCCAGAGGGAAGGCTTCAAACCCCAGTGCTGCCAGGTAGCACTGTTTTCCTTTCATCTGAGTCCAGACCTGGGCTTTCACCTTGACCCTGTGACCTCCTATGTCAAGAAGTTAACACGGTTCCTGCCTCTAGCTAATGGTTTCCAACGTTGCTGAATGGGAGTCTATCTAATCAATTATGTGAACTTCAGACTTTGGCATAAAGGTCATTATTGTGTTGTGCACCTGGCATCACATTGTAATGAGGCAAATCACATTCTCCTACAGTCAATGAGGGGGAAAGAAAGTACACAAAATGGAAATTACTCCTAAAATGACCTTGCTAGATTTCTACATCTGGCTAGCAGAGCCTGTTTCTATACATCAAGAAACTGACGTGGCAGCTTTGTCATACCACCAGGCAGCCCAATCCCATGTTAACAAACATGCTATTACGGAACATATGGCATAAGTCCATGAACTGTGTGCACAGTTGATGAATTCCCAGCGTAGTACCCATGATATTTACTGATTCACTGCCACCCTGCCCCAGGCTGCTTCCAAACATGTCAGGAAAATAAAATATCATCCATATTTACATTTAGAAATTATTCCGTATTTACGCATGCTAATAAAAACAAAAGCTTGCTTTTTAAGGAAGGGGCAAGCTCCATAATCAATTTTCTGAGAGACCCCAGGGTTTGACATCTTCTGCATACACTGCATTCACTGGAATAGCAGCTCGAAAAGCACAGGAGGGCTGGTTGTGTGGCTTCTCACCCCTTCCTATGCCGACAGCAGCTGAGAGCAGACAGCCAGCCAGCAGAGCTGAGGGTACCTGCGGACCACTCACTTCCTCTTGCCAAACAACTCGCTTTGGATTGTTTCTTAGTGACTGAACAAATATTTAATGAACCAGTGAATGAATTAGCTATGTCAATAGCTGTGACCCGAGGGTGCCCCAAAACTTCCCTGCACCTTTCATTAATAACCAGCTCCATCTCCAGTTCCTCAGCTTTGCTCTCTTCCCTGGAATATAGCATTTGGGTTTATTAAATAGGGCATGAAGTTCTGAAAATCACTGGTAATGTGATCTTCATGAACAAATCACTTAACTTCTCAGAGCCTCAATTCCCTTATCCATAAAATGGGTGAATTACAGCATTTGTCTTGTAAGCATTCTTTAAGTTGCAAGAGACAGAAACCTAATTCAAACTACTTTAAGAGAAACACAAAGAATAAGTCTAGCGGCTCACAGGGCTGGGAGGGATATTGGGCTATCTGACCCAATCAAGGGATGGGAGCCTGGGCCTCAAATGCTAGGATCAGGACTCAAAGCCACCAGAATGCACTCCCTCCTCCATCTCTCAGCTCTGCTCAGCTCTGCTTGGCTTCATTCTTTCCTTCTGCAGCCATACCTCTTCAACTTGGAATGAACTTGGTCACTTTTAACCCTAATTTCACAGTCTTTTAGCATCATGAACACAGTGGCAAAACTGTTTATTTTTCACTTTCAAATCAAATCCTTGTCTAGTATGTCAGGGGAGGCCTGAGATTGGCCCCGCAGGTTCACATGTTAACCTTAGGATGAGAAGTCTGATTGACGGGCATGGCATGGTGCCCGCCCCTGCACCTACGGTGAAAGGATGTGGCCAGAGTGAATTACCAGAAGAAGGGGGATCAAAACCTTGCTGAGCAAATAAAGCAAAACTAAAAGCTGCCCCTGTCCTAACCCATCTCACCGGGTTGCTGTTAGCACCCAGGCGCATGGCAAGTGCTGAACAACCATAGGTTAACATTACACTTAAGTGGGCTTTGTAAGCTGCCAGATGTCATATGTGAGTCCTAACAAATTATCTACCAATTCTATTTATTATTTCTTTCTCTGAGGGTGGAAGCTGCCGAGGCCAGTATTAACGACAACTATAATGATAATAGTTAATATTTAAGGAGCAATTACTGCAAGTCAGGAATTGCTTTTCTGAGCAACTTATATATATCAGCTATGAGATAGATACTAACACTGTCCCCAGTTTTTACATAAATAAACTAATGCAAGGAGAGGTAAAGCAACTTGCCCAAAGTTATCAATACTTAACCAGCAGTGGGGTGAGGGTTTGGCCCCAGGAAGTCTGGGCCAGAGTTCACACTCCCAACCACCAAGCCTCAATATTTCTTGTACTAGGATAATGGGATGTAGGTTGAAAAACAACTAATATTTTGCACTGTGCCTTTTCCTGATGTGCTGAAAACTCCATGAGATTGGTAATTATGTCTATTCTACTCACAGTTGCATAAATATGTCACTCTTAAGGTCTATATGACTGGTATGAGAAGAGTAGAGATAATTACGATTGGGTTAGACTTTTATTTGAGTGCCTGAATATCATTCAAATAATAGTGCTTTTGAAAATGAATATGCACATCCATTTTTCTGAAATTCAGAAAAGATGCAGAGTATTCAGGTGCCTAATAACTTGGCTGCTAGTTAATCATGCTTGCCACTTACATAGCACTTCACATTTTAAAATCATTCTAGAATATGTTAGATCATTAATCCTTACAACATCCATGTAAGGATGGAATCTTCAGGGAAGGTTCCTGAACCTGCCTCCCATCTCCCTACAAGCTGGTATCTAAATACTTGGTGGATGAAGGAAGGAAGAAAAAAATCAGATAAACCAAATAAGGAAACAAACGCATGCCACCAAGAGTGACAGAGACATGCGGGCAGTGAATGTGAAAGGAATATCCTCTGACTTAGAGGTATGCCCTTGACATGTAAACTTTAAACATACAATATCCATATAATAATTATTATTCACTTCTGATGGGTTATAAATGTGAGAAAACAGCAATCAATCCACTTCAAATGCCCGTACACCGATCACTTAACCTTATCGGTGGTCATTTCCATTGATTCAGACTTCCTCCTTAAATTTTCATAGTATTTTTATATGTATATTCCACGTCCTGTTTCCCACCCCAATTCTACTTTTCTCAAAAAGGATCTGCCTGATGTTAACATCTGGTATGGTTTTGGCTATGTTCAGTATAAGTTCCTTCATGTTCTCTTGTCATCTGCCTAATAGTTGCTTCTAGATAGCATGAGACGCTGAGGTGATCCCACCAGGCACCTGAACAAAGATATTCTTGGCCATTGCTTTTTCACTCATATACTGTGACTGCCCTTGCTTCTCCTCAGGCATGGATGTTAATCACCACTGACAACCCAAAAAGGTGGATAGAGGAAGGTACCTGAACAAGGTAATAGGGCTAAGCACAATCCTAGGAGGCTTTGGAGCCACAAACAATACTTTAAAAATTATTGTGAAGGCAATCCCGTTAATAGAATGGCATAAAAATCAGACCGAATGCAGGTGAGCATACAATCCTGGTTATAAACAATCATCTTATTTCTAACATCAGCTCATTCTGCTTTCTCAAGGTACTGAGGATTAAAGGGAAGGCAGTACAAGAAAATAGTTATGAGCTCAAGTTCTAGGATCAGGAAGACCTGGCTTCAAACTGATTAAACTAATTACTAACCGTGTGATCTTAAGCAAGTTGCTCAATCTCTTGGAGTATCAGTTACCACAGGATAATACCAGAACCTACCTGGTAGAACTGTTAAGGGATTAAGGAAGATAATTCACTCACAGCTCAGCACAGTGCCAGGGATATACTGAATACTGAGAAATAAACTGTCTCCAGAATTCTTTGATATTCTCACATTCAATTTTGAGGTATGATATTGAGGCTTCTTTAAAATGATAAACCCAGGAATTCTAGATAATGACTGCCGTGTAAGAGGAATACACAGGCTAGAAACAGGAAATGCTCTAAATCACCCAAAAGGTCAGATACTTGCCAGCTGTTCACAGACTAATATGCAATGTTGACACTGGGCAAAGTCAGGGAATAGATATGTCTGTGATGAGCTTGTGTTTTTCTGCTTGCACCCTCTTCCCTCTTCCTGAGATGTTATCCTCACCCTATTTTATTTGGAGCATTTGAGGGCCTCGCAGATGCCTTGGAACTTCCAACAACTAAATGACCACTTTACCTACTCATGAGTGCTACTCTGTCAGCTTAAGACTCTCAAGGTTACTGATGGTAGCCTTTGTCGATTCCCTGTCACCACATTATTAACCTGGAAGATTTTTTCAGCTCCTTTCCCTTCCTTCAAACAGCTACAAAGATAATCCACAATAAAGGCACTGGATGGTGCCTCTGATTACCCATTAGCATGGGACATGGCAAGGATGTTGAAGGTTGAGGGGAGGTGTTATCAAGTTCATGGTTTAATTTGTATTGGTACAGGGAAATCTGAGCAGATCTTTTTAGAATCAATCCACTGGGGGAATATATAGAAGGAAGCATTCAAACCACGGTGCTCAAGCAGAATGAACACTTATTTCACAGACACAATTACAACTGCCAGGGGAGAACATTTTTCCAAAACTATTTAATCTCTGAAAAGGGCCATAAGCTTGTCAGCCTCTTGGGCATTTCAACCTTGATGCAATGGTTCATAGCAAATCTTTCTATGACCAAAACCCATCAGATTCATCAAGTGTCTCCATTCTCTCACAATGAAAGTCTTTTAAGACTCTGACGATGAGGTAAGTTTTGTGTGTGCAATATATCCTCCTCTCTGTCACCAGTGCAGAACCTGGGGATATGATAGAGAAAGGAGCCTTGAGAAATGAGGATGTTCATCTTGCAAGTGTTTGAGATGCTATTTCTAAGGTAATTCCCCCTACAAATCAAGAAGTCCGATTCAATTCAAGTCCAATTCAAGTTTGTTTTCCAGAATGTCTAGTAAATCCTCAAAACCATGAACTGTACACTTGCTTTTGTCTCACTTTCTACCCATCCTCCTTTGTGTTCCATGAATTCATTATGGCTATGAAAAGTATTAAGACTAGAATCAGCAGTCAGAAAATGGGCTAGAACCAGCCATTTTTTTTCCCTATCATGTCTATTAATGACTGCAACATTATAAACAATAAAGTTTAATTAGGAACTAAAGTGTCTACAGCAATTAAATATGAAGGAAGTATTAAAAAACACAGCAGGAAGGATCATATTTTTAAAACATTTAAATTGCTAATGATGTTATTGACAGAACTTTTACAAGAAATTTTGTGTTGGGGAAAAAAAAGGAAGAAATCTGAAGTGAAGTGTTGATTCCATGGCATTTACAGATGAATAAATATTTAGGATGGATCGATTTGCAACCATGAGCAGATGCTTCAGGACATACATAGAGCTAATAGGAGCTGTCCTTAATTTTTACCTACTGAGTCAATGAGAAAAAAAAAAATCAACTTAAAGGATTCCAGGGTAATGACATGACTCTTTAGTGTTACGGCCACTTCAAATTAAAGGATTCATCTTCAGTTACTGAGAGAAGAAAATTAATGAGCTTCATGCATGAATATTTGGAAAGGGCTACAGCTCGCTCTCTGGGCATAAAACTATCTGAAGTTGTAATCACAGGGTTTTAGGTTTCTGAGACCAGATTCTAAAAAAAAATTTGCCTCATTTTGGCTCTGTAGTTCCCTGCTTGATAAACAGTGCTGGAAACAGAAGTTGTGTGCCCACTAAGCCATTGAGAAGAGCTGGAGTATTGTAAACTACAGGGACAGGGTGAATGCTGGAGAGAAAGCAAAGTTCTAGCTTCATGGAAAGACACGCAAAAGAAGAGGGAAGATGAGCCTTCATTCCTCTAAGTTTCTGCTATTCCAAAATACAGTGGTAGCAAATTCAGAACAAAATGGAAAGATGAAGAAAGGTCAGGGGGCTTCCCTGGTGGCGCAGTGGTTGAGAATCTGCCTGCCAATGCAGGGGACACGGGTTCGAGCCCTGGTCTGGGAGGATCCCACATGCCGCGGAGCAACTGGGCCCGTGAGCCACAACTGCTGAGCCTGCGCGTCTGGAGCCTGTGCTCCACAACAAGAGAGGCCGCGATAGTGAGAGGCCCGAGCACCGCGATGAAGAGTGGCCCCCACTTGCCGCAGCTAGAGAAAGCCCTCGCACAGAAACGAAGACCCAACATAGCTATCAATCAATCAATCAATCAATCAATCTTAAAAAAAAAAAAAGAAAAAAGAAAGCAGGTGGATTCTTAAGCCGCTGCCCTTTAAAAAAAAAAAAAAAAAAAAAAAGAAAGGTCAGGCATCACTTTCTGAATGCTTTGCAGTACTGCACAGTTTCTGCATTTGTCATTGTTTTTGGCATTTGTCCTTGAGCTTGAATCTGGACAGTTTGCTTCCATCTTTAACTTCATCACACATTAGGCCCACTGCAGAGAGGTGTTCATTTGAAGCCTCTGGTAATAGAAGTTCGGTATTTGAAGGAACTGTGTTGAATGAGTTGTCTTATTCCTTGCAAACAAGTTGTATAAATAGCAGTCTCATGGAAAATGAAATATGCAAGTGTAAAGTAAAAGGGGAACTCCAGAATGTGATGACTACAAGGGGTTGGGAAGTTCGTAGCTAGTGGTACTGCCTCCTGTACCAGTTATGAGAAAGACGTTAATGTTCTCTCTACTGGGTTTGAATATTGCCAAAACAACTGGACATTTGTTCACTGGCTCATGGGATGACCTATAGCCGTAACTTATTTCTAAGTTAGGGAAGAGAGGAACAGAGGCTAATCTTTTTGGAATTCCTATCTAATGGCCAGGAATCCTGGCAATTTTCTTTTCTAGTACAATTATGTTTCTTCCTACTCTGTGTTTGAATTGCAAAGGAACAGAAGCATGGCATTCCCAGTTGAAGTCTTCAAGTTGACAGCCTGATACGTTGATCTGTTTTTATTTACTTTAAATTTAAATTCAAAGCCAGTGTTCATAGGTGTCTTCACAACAAGCTGCAGGCCTATGGGAAGTACTCCCTGGTTCCTCTGTTTATCTAGTTTGGCCTCCTCACTATGATCAATTAATATTTCAGAAAGTTAATTTTTTCTGAGATTGGAATAGATGTCACTTTCCAGAAAGTCATTTACATTGCTATTCATTTTCTTTTCAGTGCCTTGTTCATGACTAAAAAAATGCACTGATGATTTCATAATGAGAGCATATTATATAGAAATGGAAATATAATCTTTGAAAAGTATTACTTTTTATGTGTTAGGTAACATTTCTTTTCAATTTTCTTTTTCACGTGATTTTTTTTTTCTTTTCTAAAGGGAAATATAAGTGTTAGGAGAGAAGTGAAATATATATCAGGATTTTTTCCTATATATTTTGAACTACTATAAAATCTAAAGGAACCAGATGATTAAAGTCCTTCATTTTTAAAGAGTTTTCTCTGAGAAATCCTAGAAGCTAGAGACAAATTGTTTTTATTATTATTTAAGTTTTGTTTAAGGGCATAGACTATACTACATTCTTTAAAGAAACAAAATATTTGTCTCTATTTCTCTAATATTTCATACAATATGTTAGATTTTTAAAAGCAATACTAGTCAAAATGTGGAAGATATCAATAAAGTCATTGACCATGAACATCTTGAGGTCATTTACTCATTTATTTCATAATTTAGTTAACAAGTAAATGATGAGCACCTCCTACATGTGATTACATATGGCAAGTATTATAGCAAGCACGAACATGAATACAGTATAGTTCTTACCTTTAAGAAATGTATAATAGAGTAGTAGAGACAGACATAATCATATAACAATAATATGCAGAAGTTTCAAAATGTTATGGGATTTCTAGTTCAAATGGCTTACTGTAGGTACTGCCTTTCTTCTCAAATTACTTCTGATGTGACCTTATAGCAAACCATTATAAAAGCATGGTAAGACTGGAAAACTGGGCATCCTAACAGCAGAGCAGTATACTGACAGGAATTTGGGATGACATAAATAAGAACAGATTGACAGGTTTTTCTGTCCCTTGTAGATTAAGGTAGTTTTTGGTAGACCAATTCACCTGCTGAGAATTTTTTTTTAATGCAAAATAAACACAGAAATTCTCTGTTTAAAGATATATACAGCTACAGAAATAATAAGGACTAGAGAGGCTAAAATCGTGGAAAGAGGAGACACTTGGAAGGGTGTAATAATAATCTTCAGTGGCATTTTCCCTGGAAACGTGCTGATTCTCACAAGGCAAGGCTGGGAACCGGGGCTTTCACTGGGTAGAGGACCACTGCTAAAGACAGAGAAACCAGCAGATACTTTGGCATTTAGATGAAATGGACTCACAAAATTGTATACTTGAGGAGCTTCAAGTCAGGAGTGATTCTTCCCTCAAAATATACACCAAACTGTGAAAGTATACAAGATAGAAGACTAAAGAGATAAACCACAAACTCTGAGAAGTAAAGTGGAAAAATGTGTAGTCTCCTGATACTGAGAAGACAGACCTGCTAGTGGGCCTAGTGAATACAGCAGGCTCTTAATTGAAAACAATGAAGGTCTCTGGAGGAGAGGCAGGAAAAACCAGCAATAGACTGAGTTTTAGTTTAGTTTAATAAAAACTTCAATAGAGCCCCCAAATTGGCTCATTCTTGAATGATTTAAGATAGTCCCTCTCTCTACCTAGCAGGAGAAAAAATAATCCTTTTCTGATGCTAGATGACAAATCTGGGACCTCTTCAATATTTATACCCAGTGTTCTTCATTTAGTAAAATCATCCTAGATATGGCAAGAGACAGGACCATATGTCCAAAAACCAAGGGAGAAATACACAGGCAACAGAAACAGATTCATAGGTGATACAGATATTGGTGCTATAAGGGGTATAAAATAACTGATTAATATGAATAAAAAAGAAAAATGATAGAGAAAAAAGATAAATGTTGGAGAATTTTCCCAGGTAATAAGAATCTGAATCAATCATGTTACTTTATTTATTTTTATTTATATACATTATATATACGTGTGTGTGTATATATATACACACACATACATACACATATATATATATACTCACATGTGATTTTCTAATTTTTTATAGGGATTTATCCCTACACAACTGTGACAGTTTGTTAAAATTCACTATACAGTAGATGTCTTTGTGTCTTATACTGGAGCTTTATGTCTAAAGGTTAGGTATTTGGGAAAGGAAGACAGACATAAAGTTCCAGACAGTGAGAATAAACTGGAATCCAAAAGAATGAGCTGGATAGGGATGGACTAACACCCATACCAGTCTCTCACTGCCTCTAACTTTAATGGCAATTGTCATGCACAAGAAGCTCTTACCCTTCATCACCCAGTTGAACACACATTTGGCTGAGGGCTCAGAGAACCTGAAAGAGGAGTAGTAGCTGAACACTTGACTGCTGCCCAACCCCAATGTGGTGAACAAACAGATCAGTGACAATGTGTGTGAGATGCAATGGCATTTGATGTCACTGCATGACCTTCTAAGTGTAAAATCTATATGGCTATTACGTCAATTCTACCTTCCAAATTCCACTGTGGCCCACCTGAACTCAAAACATGTAAGCAAGAGAATTCTTAGAAATGTAGTTCAGCCTAGCTTACTTGACACACACAAAAAGCCACCAAAGAATCTATAAAAATAATTAGATGGGGGTTGCAGAAGTAAAAAGTGTCCTATCTTACAATAAGAACTAAATTAATGAATAGAACACCAAACTGGACAGAGCTGAAAGAAAAAAATAATGAATTTGAAGAGAGTGGAAAAGATCCAAATGGAAGCACAGAGACAGAGACCAAAGAATCAGTAGGGGGAGAGAACAGAGCAAAAGAGAAATATTATGACATATATGTAATTGGTTTAGCACAAGGAGAAGAGAGAATTGAAAAGAAATAGTATTTGAAGAGATAATGGCACAAAATTTTCCAAACTGAAGAAAAACATCAATTCACAAATTCAAAATTCTCAGCAAACTAAAAGCAGAATAAATACTGTTAAAAGGAATTAAGGTGCATCAATAAAAAAACTGAGTTAAAAAAAGAGATAAATAAAATAAATCTTACATGCAGCCAGTGGAGGAAAAAGACACTATCTTCAAAGGAACATCAATAAGAAAACAGCTGGCTTCTCAATAGAAATGAGGTAAGCCAGAAGGCAATGGAATAATACCTTAGAAGTGCTAAAAAATAACTGTTAATGTGGCATTCTACACCCAGTGAAAATTTACCTCAAAAATAAAGAAAAGAAAAAACATTACTAGAAAAAAAAAATTAAAACGATTCATTGTCAGTAGGATTGTACTAAAGGAAATATCAAAGAAAGTTTTCAAGCCAAAGGGATATGATCATAGAGGAAAATATGGAAATGGAGGAAGAAATTAGGAGCAACACAAAGATAAATATAACTGAATATAGATGGCACAAAAACAATGGTTATGTTTAAGGAATTTTAAGTATATGCAGAATTAAAAAGTGTGATGACAATAACACAAAAGGGATAAGTTCTATTATTATTATGGAAGAGGTAAAAATAAACATTTGTATTAGTCTGTAATAAGTCATGGATGAATATTTTGACCTCTTAACCATTAAAAGAATTATTTAAAATGTAAAGCTGAGAAAATATTAGATAGAAAAAATTGAATGACAAAAATCTCTTGATTAATCCCAAAGAAGGCAAAATACTAAAAAGCATTTTTAAAAAAACTCTCAGATGGGCCAAATATTAAGCAAATAATAAGAGGGTGGTTGTAAACCCAAGTATATAAGTACATTAACTATAAATGGACAAAGTAGTTCAAGTAAAAGATTAATATTTTCAGGGTAGGTTTTAAAAACTTACATGTGTTTACAACAATAAGGAGGTACTATGTACCAGGTAAATACTAACCAAAGAAAACTGGTATAGCTATACTAATACCAGCTCAAAAAACTATAAGGCTAAAAGGATTACTAGAGCTGAACAAGGTCTTATTATAATAAGGTGCCAGTCCCCCAGGAAGATATAATAATTCTAAATCATTTATGCATCCGATATTAAAAAAAAACAAACTCAGCAGGTCTCTGGAATCTATAAGCCATACAGATAAAAGCGAGAGCCCCCAAAATAAGTGAAAATTTCCAGGAGAACCCCAACTAACCACAAGATCAGAAGCAGTAATGAAAGCTAGAAATAACAGACTGTGGGTGATTGGTCAGATAATTTTGTGTGTGTGTGTGTGTGTGTGTGTGTGTGTGTGTACTATACCAACCCCCAGCTCTTACAGCAGCCAACTCCAATGGTTGCCTCTAGGATTAAGCTCTAAGTATAGCTATATAAAGTGAGAATTCTGAGAAGTACCTCTGGTAATTTATGGTCTTCTGTGCCAAGATAAGAGGTTATGAACTATCTCTAAAGAGAGGCCTGTCTAGTTATATGTCTCTCTTCCCTTCCTTAGTCCTGGGAACAAAGGCTCCTGTTATCAGAGCCTGTATTTACTGCTAGGTCAATAGAGATTCTCATCTGTGCTGAGTAAATAAATGTCACTATCAATACTTTTCAATCAAGATCCTTAGATACAAATATGAGCAAACATGCATGAATCACTAAACATTTGAAGGGAAGCTACAGCATGAAAAGAGCTGCTGACTCAACAAACAGAGGAAGTAACCACCAAGGAAACGGAAGTTAACAGAGGAAACAAGGAAAAAAAGGTATATTAACAGAGGAAACAAGAAAAAAAAGCTACACATATTTTTTAATCTCATACATATTTTAAAAATATATTATCTATGATAAAAGCAACTGACTGTTATGAAAAATAAATGAGCAGAGCTCTTGAAATTAAAAACAGAATTATGATAAACATAAATCAGCAGAATGGTTGAAAAATGAACAATGAACTAGAAGATCAAAATGAGGGATTCTCCTACAAAAAAGTACAAATGAAAGAGTTGAAGAGTATGAAAGAAAGAATGACTCATGGAGAATGGAAGCCCATCCTGAGTATTAATAAAGATTAATGAAACAACTAGCTATATCTGCATGATCATAAAGCTGCATTAGTACAACAGTCACTAGCTACACATGGCTATTTAAATTTACATTTAAATTAATTAAAATGTGATAAAATTATAAATTCATTTTAAAAATCTACTAGCCATATTTCAAAGGCTCAATACCACATGTGATGTGGGTGGCTACTATTTTGGACAATACAGTGAATAAAGATTATTTACAAAGAAACAAGGAACTGACTGATGTCAGTCTCTTCTTCAGAAAATTTGGATGCACAGAGCTTGTAGAACCAAACATGTCTTCAAAGTTCTACTAAACATGATTTTCAACCTAGAATTTCACATTTAAATTATTTTACAACTGTGAAAATGAAATTGACATTTTTAGACACAAGTTCTCAGGATGTATTATCTCCCATAGGTTCTTTTTGAAGGGAGCACTTGAGGATATGACCCAGAAAAAAACAAAAGAATCTAAAAAAGGATGAATGTCATAGAGTGTTCTGCCTATGTTTTCCAGTAAGAGTTTTATAGTGTCTGGCTTTACATTTAGGTCTTTAATCCATTTTGAGTTTATTTTTGTGTATGGTATTAGGGAGTGTGCTAATTTCATTCTTTTACATGTAGCTGTGCAGTTTTTCCAGCACCACTTATTGAAGAGACTGTATTTTCTCCATTGTATATACTTGCTTCCTATGTCACAGATTAGTTGACCATAGGTGTGTGGGTTTATCTCTGGGCTTTCTATCCTGTTCCATTGATCTATATTTCTGTTTTTGTGCCAGTACCATACTGTCTTGATTACTGTAGCTTTGTAGTAGAGTCTAAAGTCTGGGAGCCTGATTCCTCCAGCTCCATTTTTCTTTCTCAAGATGGCTTTTGCTATTCAGGGTCTTTTGTGTTTCCATACAAATTCTAAAAATTTTTGTTCTAATTCTGTGGAAAATGCCATTGGTACTTTGATAGGGATTGAATTGAATCTGTAGATTGCTTTGGGTACTAGAGTCATTTTCACAATGTTGATTCTTTCAATCCAAGAACATGGTATATCCCTCCATCTGTTTGTATCATCTTTAATTTCTTTCATCAGTGTCTTATAGTTTTCTGCATACAGGTCTTTTGTCTCCTTAGGTAGGTTTATTCCTAGGTATTTTATTCTTTTTGTTGCAATGGTAAATGGGAGTGTTTCCTTAATTTCTCTTTCAGATTTTTCATCATTCGTGTATAGGAATGCAAGAGATTTCTGTGCATTAATTTTGTATCCTACTACTTTACCAAATACATTGATTAGCTCTAGTAGTTTCCTGGTAGCATCATTAGGATTCTCTATGTATAGTATCATGTCACCTGCAAACAGTGACAGATTTGTTTTTCTTTTCAGATTTGGATTACTTTTATTTCTTTTTCTTTTCTGATTGCTGTGGCTAAAACTTCCAAAACTATGTTGAATAATAGTGGTGAGATTGGACAACCTTTTCTTGTTCCTGATCTTAGAGGGAATGGTTGAGTTTTTCACCATTGAGAATGATGTTGGCTGTGGGTTTGTCTTACATGGCCTTTATTATGTTGAGGTAAGTTCCCTCTATGCCTACTTTCTGGAGGGTTTTTATCATAAATGGGTGTTGAATTTTGTCAAATACTTTTTCTGCATCTATTGAGATGATCATATGATTTTTTTCCTTCAGTTTGTTAATATGATTTATCACATTGATTGATTTGTGTATATTGAAGAATCCTTGCATTCCTGCGATAAACCCCACTTGATCATGGTGTATGATCCTTTTAAAACATAAACAAGTTGAAAAGACAACCCTCAGAATGGTAGAAAATATTTGCAAATGAAGCAAATGACAAAGGATTAATCTCCAAAATTTACAAGCAGCTCATGCAGCTCAATATCAAAAAACAAAGAACCCAATCCAGAAATGGGCAGATGACCTAAATAGACATTTCTCCAAAGAAGATATACAGATTGCCAACAAACACATGAAAGGATGCTCAACATCATTAATCATTAGAGAATTGCAAATCAAAACTACAATGAGGTACCACCTCACACCAATCAGAATGGCCATCATCAAAAAATCTACAAACAATAAATGCTGGAGAGGGTGTGGAGAAAAAGGAACCCTCTTGCACTGCTGGTGGGAATGTAGATTGATACAGCCACTATGGAGAATAGTATGGAGGTTCCTTAAAAACTAAAAATAGAACTACCATATGACCCAGCCACTACTGGGCATATACCCTGAGAAAACCATAATTCAAAAAGAGTCATGTACCACAATGTTCATTGCAGCTCTATTTACAATAGCCAGGACATGGAAGCAACCTAAGTGTCCATCGACAGAAGAATGAATAAAGAAGATGTGGCACATATATACAATGGAATATTACTCAGCCATAAAAAGAAACGAAATTGAGTTATTTGTAGTGAGGTGGATGGACCTAGAGTCTGTCATACAGACTGAAGTAAGTCGGAAAGAGAAAAATAATACCGTATGCTAACACATATATATGGAATCTAAAAAAAAAAGAAAAAGGTTCTGAAGAACCTAGGGGCAGGACAGGAATAAAGATGCAGACGTAGAGAATGGACTTGAGGACACAGGGAGGGGGAAGGGTAAGCTGGGATGAACTGAGAGAGTGGCATGGACATATATAAACTACCAAATGTAAAATAGATAGCTAGTGGGAAGCAGCCGCATAGCACAGGGAGATCAGCTTGGTGCTTTGTGACCACCTAGAGGTGTGGGATAAGGAGGGTGGGAGAGAAACACAAGAGGGAGGGGATATGGGTATATATGTATATGTATAGCTGATTCACTTTGTTATACAGCAGAAACTAACACACCATTGTAAAGCAATTATACTCCAATAAAGATGTTAAAAAAAAGGAGCCTTAAATGTACCAGTTAAAAACAAAAACATATAGAAAATAAATAATCAACTTAATAATGTTATAAACAACAAAGCAAACAAAAGAATGTTGAAGGAAGGAATTAATAAAAGTAGAAAGTAAATACCATAGCAATAATTGAAGGTAAACCTTAAAAAGATAAGATTGATTAATCACAGTAAAAGCTGATTCTTTGCAAGAGTAAGAAGATCTACAAAAAATTGACAAGTCTAATGAAAAACTATATGAGATAAGTTAGGTAAAAATAATTAACTTTTTTATATGCCAAAAATAAAACATTAAGAGCATACTTAAAAAGTCGTACTCACTAGAACAATAAAACTATAAAACACAAGGACATAAATCTATGCAAAACATGCAAGACCTATATGAAGAAAATGATGAAATTTTACTATAAGACATAAAAGGAGCCTTGAATAAATGAAGCAATATATCATATTTCGGGGTGAGAAGAGTTCATATTTTAAAAGTTGATTCTCTCAATATAAATCTACAATGTTAGTAAAATTTCAATCACAATCCATGGTTACTTACAGATTTAAACAGAGAATTATTTAGTTTATACAGAATAATAAAATGTTCAAGGATATCAAAGACAACTTTTGAAATTAAAGCATAATTAATTGGGATCTGTCTCACCAGGTATCATATTTATAAATAAAATGATAAATGGACTTAGAAAAAATAAAGGAAAAGACTGAAAGCTTTTATTAAAAATGTATTTTTAAACTTCTATATTGAAAATGTTACAGTAACCAGAGTTAAAAGGTAACTAGGAGAAAATACCAATAACATGTATAATGTACAATGGTTTATTATTAATTTTATACAGAGTATTTGAAAAAATTATTAATTAAGTATTAATTAATTAATTAAGTATTATTAATTTTATACAGAGTATAAATTTTATACAGAGTATTTGAAAAAATTATGAAGACAAGATATTGGAAATCTCAAAAAAGGACCATTCACAAGAAAAGAAATACATGTGGTTAAGAAATTTAGGCACAATTCATCAATCTCACTAGTATAGGAGAATAAGAATTAAAATAAGAAGATATTATATATTAGATTTAGAATGTTGAAAAGATTGATAGTATTTTTGAAAATGTGGTGAAAAGAGCAAGTTCAGATACTATCCAGGCATATACTCTTTTTGAAGCAATCGGTCAGTGTGTAGCTCTCAAAATATAAAATGCATATACTCCCTGTCCTAGAAACCTCACTTCTAGGAATCTCTCCTATCAAAACTCTTGCATTTATATAAAAGTTATATATACTGAGTAATAGCACACAAAAAAAAGAACAGAGAGGATTTTTTTCAGTTGCCATTTATAGAAGCCCAACTCAATTAGTTTAAGCAAAACATTAACAACAAAAAAAAGGAAAACCATATATCCATTAAAAGAAAACAACAGGAGAAAGAAGAAAATTTATATATATGTATATAAATACATACACACATACATATATGTATGTATATGATTATTTATAGATACATATATGTATACGTCTATTTATATGTATATGTATGTATATCTATATATAGATATTCTCAAGACACATTGTTAGAGAACATTTAAGAAACAACTTAAGATGGTGGAGTAGAAGGACGTGTTCTCATTCCCTCTTGCGAGAGCACCGGAATCAAAACTAACTACTGAACAATCATCGACAGGAAGACACTGGAACTCACCAAAAAAGATAACCCACATCCAAAGACAAAGAAGAAGCCACAGTGAGATGGTAGGAGGGGCACAACCACAATAAAATCAAATCCCATAACTGCTGGGTGGGTGACTCACAAATTGGAGAACACTTATACCACAGAAGTCCACCCACTACAGTGAAGGCACTGAGCCCCACGTCAGGCTTCCCAACCCAGGGGTCCAACAACAGGAGGAGGAATTCCTAGAGAATCAGACTTTGAAGGCTAGCGGGATTTGATTACAGGACTTCGACAGGACTGGGGGAAACAGAGACTCCACTCTTGGAGGACACACACAAAGTAGTGTGTGCATTGGGACCCAGGGGAAGGGGCAGTGATCCCATAGGAGACTGAACCAGACCTACCTGCTAGTGTTGGAGGGTCTCCTGCAGAGATGGGGGTGGCTGCGTCTCACCGTGAGGACAAGGACACTGGCAGCAGAAGTTCTGGAAAGTACTCCTTGACATGAAACCTCCCAGAGTCCCCCATTAGCCCCACCAAAGAGCCCGGGTAAGCTCCAGTGTTGAGTCGCCTCAGGCCAAACAACCAACAGGGAGGGAACACAGCACCATGCATCAGCAGACAAGTGGATTAAAGTTTTACTGAGCTCTGCCCACCAGAGCAACAACAAGCTCTACCCACCACCAGTCCCTCCCATTAGGAAGCTTGCACAAGCCTCTTAGATAACCTCATCCACCACAGAGCAGACAGCAGAAGCAAGAAGAACTACAATCCTGCAGCCGGTGGAACAAAAACCACATTCACAGAAAGATAGACAAGATGAAAAGGCAGAGGGCTATGTACCAGATGAAGGGACAAGATAAAACCCCAGAAAAACAACTAAATGAAGTGGAAAGAGGCAACCTTCCAGGAAAAGAATTCAGAACAATGATAGTGAAGATGATCCAGGACCTCGAAAAAAGAATGGAGGCAAAGATCGAGAAGATGCAAGAAATGTTTAACAAAGACCTAGAAGAATTTAAGAACAAACAAGCAGAGAAGAACAATACAATAACTGAAATGAAAAATACACTAGAAGGAATCAATAGCAAAATAACTGAGGCAGAAGAACAGACAAGTGACCTAGAAGACAAAATGGTGGAATTCACTGCTGTGGAACAGACTAAAGAAAAAAGAATGAAAAGAAATGAAGACAGCCTAAGAGACCTCTGGGACAACATTAAACACAACAACATTCGCATTATAGGGGTCCCAGAAGGAGAAGAGAGAGAAAAAAGACCCGAGAAAATATTTGAAGAGATTATAGTGGAAAACTTCCCTAACATGGGAAAGGAAATAGCCACCCAAGTCCAGGAAGCACAGCGAGTCCCATACAGGATAAACCCAAGGAGAAACACGCCCAGACACATAGTAATCAAATTGGCAAAAATTAAAGACAAAGAAAAATTATTGAAAGCAGCAAGGGAAAAACGACAAATAACATACAAGGGAACTCCCATAAGGTTAACAGGTGATTTCTCAGCAGAAACTCTACAAGCCAGAAGGGAGTGGCATGACATATTTAAAGTGATGAAAGGGAAAAACCTACAACCAAGATTACTCTATCCGGCAAGGATCTCATTCAGATTCGATGGAGAAATCAAAAGCTTTACAGACAAGCAAAAGCTAAGAGAATTCAGCACCACCAAACCAGCTCTACAATAAATGCTAAAGGAACTTGTCTAAGTGGGAAACACAAGAGAAGAAAAGGACCTAGAAAAACAAACCTAAAACAATTAAGAAAATGGTAATAGGAACATACATATCGATAATCACCTTAAACATGAATGGATTAAATGCTCCAACCGAAAGACACAGGCTGGCTGAATGGATACAAAAACAAGACCCATATATATGCTGTCTACAAGAGACCCACTTCAGACTTAGGGACACATACAGACTGAAAGTGAGGGGATGGAAAAAGATATTCATTGCACATGGAAATAGAAAGAAAGCTGGAGTAGCAATACTCATATCAGATAAAATAGACTTTAAAATAAAGAATGTTACAAGAGACAAGGAAGGACACTACAGAATGATCAAGGGATCAATCCAAGAAGAAGATATAGCAAGTATAAATATATATGCACCCAACATACGAGCACCTCAATACATAAGGCAACTGCTAACAGCTATAAAAGAGGAAATTGACAGTAACACAATAATAGTGGCAGACTTTAACAAGCCACTTACACCAATGGACAGATCATCCAAACAGAAAATTAATAAGGAGACAGAATCTTTAAACGACACAATAGACCGGATAGATTTACTTGATATTTATAGGACATTCAATCCAAAAACAGCAGACTGCACTTTCTTCTCAAGTGTGCATGGAACATTCTCCAGGATAGATCACATCTTGGGTCACAAATCAAGCCTCAGTAAATTTAAGAAAATTGAAATCAGATCAAGCATCTTTTGTTACCACAATGTTATGATGTTAGAAATGAATAACAGGGAAAAAAATTTTAAAAACACAAAGACATGGAGGCTAAACAATACGTTGCTAAATAACCAAGAGATCACTGAAGAAATCATAGAGGAAATCAAAAAATACCTAGAGACAAATGACAATGAAAACACAACAATCCAAAACCTATGGGATGCAGCAAAAGCAGTTCTAAGAGGGAAGTTTATACCAATACAAGCCTACCGCAAGAAACAAGAAAAATCTCAAATAAACAATCTCACCTTACACCTAAAGGAACTAGAGAAAGAAGAACAAACATAACCCAAAGTTATCAAAAGGAAAGAAATCATAAAAATCAGAGCAGGGGCTTCCCTGGTGGCGCAGTGGTTGAGAATCTGCCTGCCAATGCAGGGGACATGGGTTCGAGCCCTGGTCTGGGAAGATCCCACATGCCACGGAGCAACTAGGCCCGTGAGCCACAATTACTGAGCCTGCGCGTCTGGAGCCTGTGCCCCGCAACGGGAGGGGCCACGATGGTGAGAGGCCCGCGCACCGCGATGAAGAGTGGCCCCCGCTTGCCACAACTAGAGAAAGCCCTCGCACAGAAACGAAGACCCAACGCAGCCAAAAATAAATAAATAAACAAAGTAAACAATGCCTTAAAAAAAAAAATTCTTAAAAAAAAAAAAAAATCAGAGCAGAAATAAATGAAATAGAAACAAAAAAAAATAGCAAAGATCAATAAATCTAAAAGCTGATTCTTTGAGAAGATAAACACAATTGATAAACCATTAGCCAAACTCATCAAGAAAGAGGGAGAGGACTCAAATTAATAAAATTAGAAATGAAAAAGAAGTTACAACAGACACCACAGAAATACAAAGCACCCTAAGAGACTACTATAAGCAACTCTATGCCAATAAAATGGACAACCTGGAAGAAATGGACAAATTCTTAGAAAGGTATAACCTTCCAAGACGGAACCAGGAAGAAATAGAAAGTATGAACAGACCAATTACAAGTATAGAAATTGAAACTGTGATTAAAAATCTTCCAACAAACAAAAGTCTGGGACCAGATGGCTTCAAAGGCGAATTCTATCAAACATTTAGAGAAGAGCTAACATCCATCCTTCTCAAACTCTTCCAAAAAATTGCAGAGGAAAGAACACTCCCAAACTCATTCTATGAGGCTACCATCACCCTGATACCAAAACCAAAGATACTATGAAAAAGGAAAATTACAGACCAATACCACTGATGAATATAGATGCAAAAATCCCCAACAAAATACTAGCAAACAGAATCCAACAACACATTAAAAGGATCATACACCATGATCAAGTGGGATTTATCCCAGGGATGCAAGGATTCTTCAGTACACGCAAATCAATCAATGTGATAAACCATATTAACAAACTGAAGAGTAAAAACCATATGATCATCTCAATAGATGTAGAAAAAGCTTTTGACAAAATTCAACACCAATTTATGATAACAACTCTCCAGAAAATGGGCATAGAGGGAACCTACCTCAACATAATAAAGGCCATACACAACAAACGCACAGCAAACATCATTCTCAATGGTGAAAAACTGAAAGCATTTCCTCTAAGATCAGGAACGAGACAAGGATGTCCACACTCACCACTATTATTTAACATGGTTTTGGAAGTCCTAGCCATGGCAATCAGAGAAGAAAAAGAAATAAATGAATACAAATCAGAAAAGAAGAAGTAAAACTGTCACTGTATGCAGATGACATGATATTATACATAGAGAATCCTAAAGATGCCACCAGAAAATGACTACAGCTAATCTCTGAATTTGGTGAAGTAGCAGGATACAAAATTAATGCACAGAAATCTCTTGCATTCCTATACACGAATGATGAAAAATCTGAAAGAGAAATTAAGGAAACACTCACATTTACCACTGCAACAAAAAAATAAAATACCTAGGAATAGACTTACCTAAGGAGACAAAAAGACCTATATGCAGAAAACTGTAAGATACTGATGAAAGAGATTAAAGATGATACAAGCAGATGGAGAGTTATACCATGTTCTTGGATTGGAAGAGTCAACATTGTGAAAATGACCCTTGTACCCAAAGCAATCTACAGATTCAGTGCAATCCCTATCAAACTACCAATGGCATTTTTCACAGAACTATAGCAAAAAATTTCACAATTTCTGTGGAAACACAAAAGACCCTGAATAGCCAAAGCAATCTTGAGAAAGAAAGACGGAGCTGGGGGAATCAGGCTCCTGGACTTCAGACTATACTACAAAGCTACAGTAATCAAGATAATATGGTACTGGTACAGAAGTAGAAATATAGATCAATGGAACAGGATAGAAATCCCAGAGATAAACCCATGCACATATGGTCACCTTATCTTTGATAAAGGAGGCAAGAATATACAGTGGAGAAAAGACAGTCTCTTCAGTAAGTGGTGCTGGGAAAACTGGACAGCTACATGTAAAAGAATGAAATTAGAACACTCCCTAACACCATACGCAAAAATAAACTCAAAATGGATTAAAGACCTAAATGTAAGGGCAGACACCATCAAACTCTTAGAGGAAAACAGAGGCAGAACACCCTATGACATAAATTACAGCAAGATCCTTTTTGACCCACCTCCTTGAGAAATGGAAATAAAAATAGAAATAAACAAATGGGACCTAATGAAACTTAAAAGCTTTTGCACAGCAAAGGAAACCATAAAGAAGATGAAAAGACAACCCTCAGAATGGGAGAAAATATTTGCAAATGGAGCAACTGACAAAGGATTAATCTCCAAAACATACAAGCAACTCATGCAGCTCAATATCAAAAAAACAAACAACCCAGTCCAAAAATGGGCTGAAGTCCTAAAGAGACATTTCTCCAAAGAAGATATACAGATTGCCAACAAACACATGAAAGAATGCTCAACATCATTAATCATTAGAGAAATGCAAATCAAAACTACAATGAGATATCATCTCACACCGGTCAGAATGGCCATCATCAAACAATCTACAAACAATAAATGCTGGAGAGGGTGTGGAGAAAAGTGTACCCTCTTGCACTGTTGGTGGGAATGTAAATTGATACAGCCACTATGGAGAACAGTATGGAGGCTCCTTAAAAAACTAAAAATAGAGCTACCATACGACCCAGCAATCCCACTACTGGGCATATACCCCGAGAAAACCATAATTCAAAAAGAGTCATGTACCACAATGTTCACTGCAGCTCTGTTTACAGTAGCCAGGACATGGAAGCTACCTAACTGTCCATCGACAGATGAATGGATAAAGAAGATGTGGCACATATATACAATGGAATATTACTCAGCCATAAAAGGGAACAAAACTCAGTCATTTGTAGTGAGGTGGATGGACCTAGAGACTGTTATACAGAGTGAAGTAAGTCAGAAAGAGAAAAACAAATACAGTATGCTAACACATATATATGGAATCTAAAAAAAAGAAAAAAAAGAAAATGGTCAGAAGAACCTAGGGGCAAGATGGGAATAAAGATGCAGATCTACTAGAGAATGGACTTGAGGATACGGGGAGGGGGAAGGGTAAGCTGGGACGAAGTGAGAGAGTGGCAGAGACATATATATAATACCAAAAGTAAAATAGATAGCTAGTGGCAAGCAGCCGCATAGCACAGGGAGATCAGTTCGGTGCTTTATGACCACCTAGAGGGGTGGGATAGGGAGGGTGGGAGGGAGGGAGATGCAAGAGGGAAGAGATATGGGGACATATGTATATGTATAACTGATTCACTTTGTTATAAAGCAGAAACTGGCACACCATTGTAAAGCAATTATACTATAATAAAGATGTTAAAAAAAAAAAAGATAACATGGTACTGGCACAAAAACAGAAATATAGATCAATGGAACAGGATAGAAAGCCCAGAGATAAACCCACACACCTATGGTCAACTAATCTATGACAAAGGAGGCAAGAATGCACAATGGAGAAAAGACAGCCTCTTCAATAAGTGGTGCTGGGAATGCTGGGAACTGGACAGCTACATGTAAAAGAATGAAATTAGAACACTCCCTAACACCATACACAAAAATAAACTCAAAATGGGTTAAAGACCTAAATGTAAGTCCAGGCATTATAAAACTCTTAGAGGAAAACATAGGCAGAACACTCTATGAAATAAATCACAGCAAGATCCTTTTTGACCCACCTCCTACAGAAATGGAAATAAAAAGAAAGAAAAACAAATGGGACCTAATGAAACCTAAAAGCTTTTGCACAGCAAAGGAAACCATAAACAAGATGAAAAGACAACCCTCACAATAGGAGAAAATATTTGCAAACGAATCAACGGACAAAGGATTAATCTCCAAAATGTATAAACAGCTCATGCAGCTCAATATTAAAAAAATAAACAACCCAATCCAAAAATGGGCAGAAGACCTAAATAGATATTTCTCCAAAGAAGACATACAGATGGTGAAGAAGCACATGAAAAGCTGCTCAACATCACTAATTATTAGAGAAATGCAAATCAAAACTACAATGACGTATCACCTCACACCAGTTAGAATGGGCATCATCAGAAAATCTGCAAACAACAAATGCTGGAGAGTGTGTGGAGAAAAGGGAACCCTCTTGCACTGTTGGTGGGAATGTAAATCGATACAGCCAGTATGCAGAACAGTATGGAGGTTCTTTAAACTAAAAATAGAATTACCATATGACCCAGCAATCCCACTACTGCGCATATACCCAGAGAAAACCATAATTCAAAAAGACACATGCACCCCAATGTTCACTGCAGCACTATTGACAATAGCCAGGTCATGGAAGCAACCTAAATGCCCATCGACAGACGAATGGATAAAGAAGATGTGGTACATATATACAATGGAATATTACTTAGCCATGAAAAGGAATGAAATTGGGTCATTTGTAGAGACGTGGATGGATCTAGAGACTGTCATACAGAGTGAAGTAAGTCAGAAAGAGAAAAACAAGTATCATATATTCACGCATATACGTGGAACCTAGAAAAATGGTACAGATGAACCGGTTTGCAGGGCAGAAACTGAGACACAGATGTAGAGAACAAATGTATGGACACCAAGGGGGGAAGTGGCGGGGATGGGGGGGTGGGGTGTGATGAATTGGGAGATTGGGATTGACATATATACACTAATATGTATAAAATGGATAACTAATAAGAAACTGCTGTATAAAAAAATAAATTAAATAAAATTCAAAAATTCAAAAAAATAAAAATATAAAAAACAACTCAAGCAGCAGAATAATGCTAGTATAATTCCATCTACTAATATGAAGCAGCAGAAAGAACGAACACCATGTAAGTGCAGGGTGTGTGTGGGTGTGTGTCTATGCATAGAAAAAGGGCTAGACTCTTACTAGAGGTTACTTTGAAGGAAAAATGGAGGCAATCTTTCACATTTTTAAATTCTAGTTTACATATTATTAAATTCTTCCCCTACAAAAATCATAATATTCAAATATGAGGTTTTTTTCATGTAAGAAGCATCATTTAAGGAAGAAATGATGTTATGGTAGCACCGAAGAAGAAGAAACGAACGCCAGGAAATAATTCCGAATCTGGAGCCTAAGATACAGTCCCTGCCCTTTGGGACGTTAAGGGGGATAAATATTTCTCAGGTGGCCATGACACAAGTATAGAGGTCTGTAAGAGAAGTGAAAACAAACTGTAGGAGAAGTCAGGAGAGAGCTATTACTTCAAATATGCTACCTAATAATTCATGTTGTTCCACCACTTAATGTTGAGAGGAAAATTCAATTCATTTGAAATCATTTATTCATATCCCTAAACTGAGCAGCATATTGATTTTGATATTCATTTTCACTACATTCAAGAGGCCTTCTGTGTGGAGCCCTTTCCAGTTTGAACTTTCCTCGAATCACCCACGATTCTACTACCACTCTCTGAATGTAATAAAGCATAGTCAGAGCAGAGGGAGAGGGGTTTTTTGCTCAGTTTAGTTGACTGTGACAAACATTTGTGTGCCTAGTACTGTGCAAGGGCTGGAGAGGGGGAGATGAAAATTCCACGTCTTGATGTGAAGACACTTGAGATCTACAGGGGCGGGCAGAGGCACACGCTGGGCCTGTGCTCAGGGCCCTGTGGGAGGAAGGGGATTGGGCAGCACAGCACTCAGCGGGGGAAGGAGGGGACGGGCAAAGAATTCTGAGCAGCCATTTAAGGGGAGAACAACAGCAGGATTTACTTGGGGGAAGGAGGTGTGGAGGGCAGGTCCACGGGCGTGAGACACGCAGCTGCCTGTGGAGAGACGGAATCCACTGTGTCTGGATTGTGAATAGTAAGAGCGAATGGGGAAAGAGATGGGTGGAGGTGAGGTCAAAGAGGTCAGACCCTCCAGGGCTTTGAATGGAGAGTTAGAGAATTTACGTTTTATACTGGGCGGGATTTGAAGAGTTTTAAATCGCAGAGTTAGATTTACCTTATAAACGGATCTCTCTGGTGTAGGATAAGAGAAGGGAGCAGAGACACCAGTTAGGAAACACTGGCAAAAGATCCTGATGTCCCGAACTAAAGTGGTAACAGCAGGTAGGGGAAGTAGACATGGGTCTGAGAAACTCTGCCTAGATAGTCAATTTACTAGACTTGACTTGTGAGGATTAAATGAATTTATATATAAAAGGGTCTGAGACCAGTGAATGGCATATGGTAAATTATTTGGTATTATTATTCTTGGATCCACTATGTTCTCTCTGCTCTTTAGTACTTTCTGCTCTGATTTCTTGGACCATCTTTCCTCTGGTGTCCCTCCCTCTGGTCCCTCCCTCACTCTATTGTTCCTATCATGACACATTTGGATGGTGTATATGCTCTCTCTGGCTGTGGGCTGCTAGAATGCATGTCTGTGTCTCATCTGTATTGTCTTCCCCAGCACCCAGCATACTACCTTACTCAGGGTATTCAAGACATTTTTCATGAAGGGTAGGAACCAAAGCCCATAATATCTTACAGTATTATTTTTAGCTCAAAAACATGCCTTTTAGGTAATAAATTCAGTGTGGACACCCATTTTCAAGTTCCTGTCCACAGCTCTTAGTATGTTGTGGGTTAAATCATGTCCTATGTGTTGGTGCTGTGATCTCTTATTCTAAGGTGGAAAATCTATGTCATCCAAGCCTTTGATTTCATCATCAGCAGGTGACACTTCAGAACAGCTCACCATGTGTTAACTTGTGCCCTGGAGAGTGTGGCTCAGCCCTCACAAAACAAACACACTCTCTACCACTTTCAGGCTGATATTCAAAGAACTGAGAAACTCCATTTTCCCTGAGGTAGTTAGAATGGCCCCCTAAAGATGTCTACGTCCTAATCCCTGAAACCTGTGAATGTATTACTTTGCAGGGCAAAGAGACTTTGAAATTGTAATTGAGGATCTTGCAATGGAGACATCATCATGGATTATTCAGTCCCAATGTAATTACAAGGGGTTTTATAAAAAGAAAAAAAGGAGGCAGGAGAGGAAGAAAGGAGATGTGACAATAGAAGCAGAGTTCAGAGTGATGTGGGGTCATGAGCCAAGGAATGTGGACAGCCTTGCACACATCTTGCTGGAAAAGGCAAGAAAACAAGATTCTCTCTTAAAGCTTCCAGAAGGACCAGTCCACAAAGGACCTTGCCAGCCCATTTTCAACTTCTCATTCCTGAACTGTAAGAAAAGTAATTTGTGTTGTTTTAAACCAGTAAGTCTGTGGTAATTTGTTACAGCAGCGGCAGTGGGAAGCTAATACACTCCCCTAACTCAAATCTCATTGGTACAAACAATATCCAGTTTATTTGTTCCCTTTGATGTAGTTCCAATATCTCAAGAACTGCTCTTACATTTCATAGTGTCAGAGTAAGCATGACTCTTCATTCTTTTTATGATTCTAACCAAGATGTTGCTGTAGCATCAGCCCAAACAACCCCAATATTATAAATTTCCATCTATTCTTAATATGTTAAGTCAATTTGACCCAAGCCAGTACTCTGAATTTTTGCCAATATTTTTGGAACCATTCTTTGAATGCAAATTCGATAGCAGCTATAATCCTCACCCCTCCCCCTTATCTTTAGCTTCCATTTTGTGTTTACTTATTTGTTTACCTGGTTTTTTTTTTTTTTTCTCCTTAGACTGCACTGAGTGATAAAAGATACTTCCTTAGACCACCAGCATTCAAATCATTTCACACTTTTTGTATCAACAGTTGAAGAATAACTCTGTTGGTCTTTCTAGAATAATTAATCCCATTCCCATTTCTTGATGAGCTTAAAAGTGACAAGCTGTTCAACTCATAGACTTTTATATTGGAAGCTTCTAAAACCTAGAAAATTCTGTCCTACTTGGTAAGGTACTTATTCTAAATGTAAATTGTCCTTACTAAATTGACGCTCTACGCTCATGATCTGGTTTTTCCTGGCAGTTTCGGTGTATCTTTATATGTCAATAAAAACCTTTCTTACTGGTTCTTAAGTGAGAAATACGCTCAGTGTCTCAGACACCATCATCAATTGTCAACTTTTCATTAACTTAAAAGTGACACTGTGTTCCAAAATCTGTAAAATTTTAGAGCATAAAGTGAAGAGAATGAAAGGAGGCCATGGGGTATGTGCTACCTGATGTTCACCTTAGGAGCCTGGGGTCCAGCTCAGCCCCTGTCTGGTGCCTGCCGTGAGGTCCTCCTCCCTCCCTCCCTCCCTTCCTCCCTTCCTCCCTTTCTAGAGCCTCCCCTATATGCCTTTCTCAGCAACATGTGCTCTAGTGGCAGACTTCTGGATATCCTGCTTCAGCAATACTGGGGCTCAAGTGACAGACTTCAAACAGGATGCAGCCTTCCTGAGTCTTTCTGCAGACACTCTAGGGGCTGTTTTGTCCACAGACATCAGAGGTGAAACTCTTCTGCACAACAAATCTATCTAAGGCAAGTTTACTAGTCAAAACAAAGTGAAAGGAGTCAATAAGGACATGAAAAGGTGATCAACATCATTAGGAAAATCCAAATCAAAACCACAATGACATACCACTTTCCACCCACTAGGAGAGCTATAATTTAAAAAATAGAGGGTGACAAGTAATCGGCAAGGATGTGAAGAAATTGGACCTCCATTAGCTTCTGGCTAGAAAGTAAAATGAGCAACTTTTTAAACAACAGTCTAGCACTTCCTCAAAAGTTTACACATAGAGTTGTCACATGACCCAGCAGTTCCCCTCCTAGGTACATGGCCAAGAGAAATGAAAACTTATGTCCATGCAAAAACTTCTGTATGAATGTTCATAGCAGCATTATTCATAATAGCCCCAAAGTCAAAACAACCCAAATGTCTATTCACTGATGAATGAATAAATACAATGTGGTATATCCATATAATGGAATATTATTCAGCCATGAAAAGGAATGAAGTACTGATACATGTGACAGCATGGATGAATCTAGAAAACATGCTAAAAGAAGCCAGTCGCAAAGGACCACATGTTGTATGATTCCATTTATGTGGAATATCCAAAATAAGCAAATTCATAGAGACAGAAAGTGGATTAGTGGTTTCCTAGGGCTAGAGGGGGCTGAGGACCTGAGGGATGACACTTAAGGGGTATGGGGTTTCATTTTGGGGTGATGAAAATACGCTAAAATTAATTATGGTGATGACTGTACAACTCCCAATGTACTAAAAGCCGCTGCATCGTACACTTTAAATGAGTGAATTATACAGCATGTCAATTATATCTTAACACACCCGTTTTATAAAAAAGAAGTGGAACAAATGAATATTTCCCACCAGATTACATCCTGAGCTGCATCACTGGTTGCATAACCCATATTACCTCCTCCACCAGCTCTCCCTCTGGCTCCACCTCCTCTTTACTTAGGACCAACAGAATCAAAACCCGCAGCAGCTCCTAAGAGACACAGTGCCGAGCTGGCCAGAATTTTGTATGTTTTGTTTGTGAAATAATGAATGGCAGGGGGCATTTGCTTAATCCTGCTGTCTTCTTCCTGAGAAGTCCTGCCAGAGCCCAACTGCATATCATTTTTCATGATTTCCAAGGGGATGTTCACCTTAAATATTTATTTCTGTTACCTTCCACGTATGCTCTAAGGCTCCACTCCACTATGTCAACATTCATGTATATTTACTTCTGTTGATTTCTAGTCATTTCTCCAGGGTCTGCCCTCCATAAAGAGGTGACAGCTGATTGCCTTTATGACATTATCTGAGTGCTGTCTGAGCTAAGCCTCCTTAGCCAAATTGTCTCCAGCCTCCTCTTTTCACTAGCTAATCCTCTTGTCTTGGACCTGAAACCCCCATTATCAGTCTCTCCTTTGGGATAAGGCATAGAAGTCCTCCTTGAACTATAAATGTGCCTCGGAAAGGAAAGCATAATTATATACCCGCATATATTTTTCCCAATACAGAGTCAAACACAACAGTTGCTCAACAATGTTTTTCAAGAATGGGTTGGGAAGGTCGGGGCAAGCAGCACAGTCTAGGAAGGGCTTGCTATGTTGATAACCTCAGCACTGGGAAGATGCACAGAGCCAGGGAAAGCCTCAGGGCAATGAACATCTGTTTATGTGGGTCACTGAAAGAGAGAAAAGGACCATTAATGGAAAGATGAAGTTTTAGTGTAAGAGATCGTTCACTTAATTTACACATTTGCCTGGGATGGGCCCAGACTCCTTTTTTCCCTGGGACAAGTCTTCTTTCTTTATTCCATCTTAATGCAATATTATTCTACTACTATTGAACTTCTGTCATATTTCAGTGATAGTAAAATTAGCTGCTCTCTCCCCTTGGGTATACATCAGGTAATAAAGATTTGCAAGAGCCCCAAGATTCAATAGGGTGCAGGGGACTACCTAATGAAAGCAGAAGACCATTCTCATCTCAAGGGCTCCATTTCCAAGGGCCACAGCAACATTCTGAAGTTTATTGGCATATGAAGTGTCAAATAAAACTCACGTCTCATATACAGCACATTATTAAATAATGATTACGTCTCAAAGTAGGAGCTGAACGCATTTCGTTTTTTCCTCTGCTGTTAAATAAAGAGGGTTGCCCTCAGTGGCTATTGACAAGTACAAACAGTCAAATCAACAATGTGCCTGGCTCTGAAATTAAGTGGCACCTCTTCCCCCCATGCACAAGTTGCTCCATATGTCCATTTTAAAATTATTTCTGATTGTTAAGATCAGCAAAGGTGAAATATTCATGATCGTGCAGTCTAAAGCCCTCCATTCTGAGCTCTATTTTCAGTGTTTTTAATATATGGTGCTGCATTTCAAGTAATGTACAGACAGAGGGACTAGCTCTGCTTCTCGGGGGATGTAGAGGTGATGCTACATCTAAACTTCTTGAAGTCTTTGCCTCTTTGGAAATGAAATTCTCAAATTAGGCTGACTGAGTCTTGCCAGTTTAGGTTGTACTTGGATCTATTTATAAAGTGAAGAATGACCACCCTGTGGTGTCAATAATTCACGATATAAGACAGCTCTAGTTTGATTACATGTCTAAATATTATCCTGAGTTTTTCAATAATAGTTTTGGCTGTCCATTTTTTGGCCTAAGTATGCTAATTAGCACATCACTACCTAAAATAATAATGCTTCTACTAGGTACCAGAAAATATTTAGCCCCATTATCCGATAGAGAATTGCTTTCTGTTTAGTAGGACTATGGTGTAATGATACCACCTCCTTGCTGGTCATGTTGGGTTTCAAATGTGAAATTACAAGATAAGAGAGAAGTACTAGAAGCTTCTGATCTATCACTGAACAAGGCCACACCTGAAATATGCTAGAAAAAAATGGTGGTGGCATGATCCTATTAAAAGGCTTTCCACATCAGAATACATTTCTACAGTCTAAATCTTTTAAAAATAGCAATATTTATAGTACTACTTAATAGTTTAGAGACACTCAAGTTGTGAATATAACTCCAGCAATAGTAAAAGCTCACTGTAATATGATCTATTATGCTACTGACCACAGTTATGTTAGGTTCTGTCAACTGTAAGGCTCCACACAATGAAGGCCCAAGATATGATGGTGTTACTCTCGAACACAAATATCTAAATGTTCCTTAAACATCCATTTCTGGGTTTCCTATGCTACCTGTATGTTTGATCTGTATTTACATTTCTGTATAATTCAATAAACAGGTTAGTTTCTTGTAGTATAAACGTATAAATCCTCACACTAAATAGTGAAGCCACACTGAATATTAATTCATTTATTCCCCCAGACATTCAGTCAATACTGTAGTGGGTTGAATTGTGACCTTCCAAAATTATGTCCACCTGGAACCTCAGAATGTGACCTTATATAAAATAAGGATCTTTGCAAATGTAATTAAGGCACCATTGAATGGCTTCTCCATTAGCAACTCCTGCTTGCCGATAGTGTTCGATGGGCCAGTTATTCTTTCTGCCCCACTTCCTTGAATTCTTCTGCTGGCTTCATTTATTTTAGTGTATAGAGCTTAAAGCATACTTAACTTCATGTCTGTTTCATGTTATCTGGCCTGTAAGTGTAATTTAAATTTTGTCTATGCTCAGATACAGATTCAAATGTTTTAGCTGAGAATGTTTTTTTTTAACATAACCATATAATATTCCTATATTCTGTCTTATACATTAGAAATATCACAATATTATTCACTCACTATTTTTCATTCATTAACTTTTGCTTGCATGTGTTATGGTGGGAAGAACACAAATTTATTGTAAAAAAAAAAAAGAGCTAGGTTTGGAGCTATTGTGGTGTTGGGCAAGTTATCTAATCTTTACTGGCCTCAGTTTCTTCTGTACAATGGTGTTATAGATTGAATTGTGCCCTCCTAAAATTCATATGTTGAAGTCCTAACCTCCAGTACCTCAGAATGTGAACTTATTTGGAAATAAAGTCTTTACAGGGGTAATCAAGTTAAAATGATTTACTAGGGCCCATTTAGGTGGGCCCTAGTACAATATAACTGGTACCCTTATAAAAAGGGGAAATGTGGACACAGAGGTAAGCATAGAAGGTAGACGATGTGAAGAGACATCAGGAAAAAAAAAAAAAAAGCCATCTACAAGCCAAAGAGAAAGAGCTGGAAGAGATCCTTCCTTTGAAGTCCTCCAACACCCTAATTTTGGACTTGTAGCCTCCAGAACTATGAAACAAGAAATTTCTGTTGTTTAAGCCACCCACTTTGTGGTAATTTGGTATGATAGCCCTAGAAAACTAATACTAATGGCAATAATAATACTTACCTCAAAAGGTTATTTGAGAAGATTAATGTGTCAGACATTGCTGGTCACTTCCCCAAAGACCATCACCTTTTCTTACTTGCTAACAGAACTCTGATTTTTCTTTAGGTATCAGGAAGAGATCCCTTGATCTCAGAAATGTGGATGCAATCCTTGGAATAGGGTGAGCATGTGACACAGCTATGGCTAAGGAGATGTGAGGGGAAACTGTTGGGGGAGGGGTTCTGAGAACGATATTGTTCCTGGATAAGAGAGTCACAGGTGGAGAAACACTGCCCTTTGTCACCCTTTGTCTCAAGGCTTGGAAGTGGATCGTGGGAGGATGTGACGCTTAACACTGACATTTCAGAGTGTGGGAATGCTGGGGAGGGCAAAAGTATCAGAGAGATGCTGAAATGATCAGGAGCTCTGATTTCATTGATTGGCTGAATCAACTTCAGCAGCTCCCTATATTCAGTCTGCTTGTTATATGAGGAAAAGAAACTTCTATTGTTTAGGCGTCTGAGCCAGGGATTCTCAAACTGAAGCAACAGGGCTGCTATTTCATAGTATGCACTCATTAAATGTGCGCTGCCTTTCCCCTTTGTTCTCCTGTCGAAGCCTCCGTAGCTTTGTTCCCCGTTCTACATCTTGAGGTTTACTCATTTAGGGTCCCTGGATATCCTGCTTCTCAATCTTTGGTTTCATTAATTTGGAAAAGTTGTATTTAGCTTGTTCATAAGCATATTTTGTTCTTTTCTTTTCCTCTACTCACCTCATAAAATTTGTTTCCTTCAGTCAATTTTCCCTAAACTGACTCTCCTTCTGTTTCAGCTCAACAAAATGATTTAGTCTCCCTGGTGTTTGTTTTTGTGTGACTTAGAGCATAATCTCTTGGGATAAGGACCTTGCCTTCTGAAAGATTTGCCTTATAAAGCATCATGTATATATCTGGGGATTTACAAATTATAGATGGAGCATGCCCAGGGCTTTGGGAGTGTCTGCAGTAGAGAATGGATGGGAAAGAGGCTGGAATCATCGAACAGGCTCTGGCCTTTTCCACCAGGAGGTCAGTAGTTTAATTTGGCCCAAGGTAATAGCAAGCAGAAATCCAAATGAGAAATGGCTTGGATGAGGAGGCAGGGAGGAAAAGAAAAGGAGTGCATTTTAAACTAATTTCCATTTAATACATTACTGCCAACACTAGGACAAGGGAAAAAGAGAAAAATATGTGTCTTCCTCCTCCTCCTGGGGTCCTCCCCCCTCTACCCTAGTAGTAATCACTGCATATTATTCCAGGAAAGGTTTATCAATACATGCCACGTATAATTAGAGATAATATTTACTAGTATTGCCTTTTTATTTTGTATAAATGGGTTCACTGTAAATACTATTCTGCAACCTGTTCCTTTAGTTCAAAATATATCTTGGATATTTTCCCACATCTATATACATTCCATAAAAGATGAGTAAAAGATGCCTGAGTAAAAGATGAAATTACTTTCCCAAAATTATCCTTTAGGAAAGAAGGATAATTATTTTGGGGTTCTTACAATGTCTCTCAGATCATGGAGAGCTTTCCTCATTACTTAATTTTTTAATTTAATTTTTATTTTATATTGGAGTATAGTTGATTTACAATGTTGTGTTAATTTCAGGTGTACAGCAAAGTGATTCAGTTATACATATACATATAACCATTCTTTTTCAGATTTTTTTTTTCCCATACAGGTTATTGCAGAATATTGAGTAGACTTTCCTGTGCTATACAGTAGATCCATGTTTATTATCAATTTTATATATAGTAGTGTGTATATGTTAATCCCAAACTCCTCATTTATCCCTCCCCCTGCCACATTTCCCCTTTGGTAACCATAAGTTTGTTTTCTCATTACTTAATTTTGAACAAAAGATTGTTTTTTGGGAAAGATGCATCAGCCTACAACAACGTCATTCAACCGTAATTCTGAATGCTTATTGAGGTTTCCTGACGGAATTGCTTAAAAGGGGGGCAAAGAAATTGATCAATTGATCAGATTAGTTTTTATTCCTGAGTGCAAGAACTCAAAATTTCAAGCTTGACATTGTGTAAACAAGCCTTTCAAAGATCTTTTAATAAACAACAGAATAAGTAGTTGTGCTGTGAAACCCCACATATACCCTTACAGAATGAGTGATAGTAAAACAATTTTCCTGATGTTATGTGAATGGGAACTTGTGGTTTAGGATAAAATTTCTAGTGAGAGCGTCATATGTGGGCCAACAAATGTTGCATCTCAAGTAACAGATGGAAATAAGTGAAACGTACTCTGAAAATTATATGTTAGATGGCACAGAAAGGAAATCCAGTTTGTTTAATATTTAAATAATTTAAATAATACTGATTCAAGAAATGCAGAAAGTGGAAACATTTCCAAAGCAATTATGTGATCTTAAATGTGAATGTGTAATTAGATTAATAAATTAAATATAAGTAGACATTTGACTATTCTATTTATAACATTAAAGCATATACATTTTAAGTAACCAAAGCCTTTAAAAAAGAATCCTCACATTGAAGAATATGAGACTGCTTTCTATTCTAGGCAACTTTCTATGAGAGCATAATGGAAGATCTACTCCATTCTTGAGGGCTGCCTGGCATTCTATAACAGAGGTGCACCATGGTTTATTTTCCCATTTGTCTATGATGGCATTTATATTTTATGTTCTGCAATTACAAACAAGATTGCAATCAGTTTCCTCAAATGTGTCTTCATGCACTCTTGCAAATATGTCTATGGAATAAATTCCTCCAAGTGTAATTTCTGGGTCAATTTATATTATAGTTGAATAGAATTTTCTATTCCTCCTTTATTTTCTTTCTTCCTCACAAGGAGGAGTTCCATTAGTATAGTGCATTTTTGTTACACTGTACGTGGCGGTCAAAATCAGCAAGGGAAATGCTTTATTATCTTACATATTTTCACTCTGAAGTCCATAGGGCCCCTTCCCCTCCATTAAGCCCAGCACACAGCAGGACCCCACTAGGGGAGGACCTAACAGAACTGAGACTCTGGGAGCTGCAAATCTGGAGAATGACTCAAAAGATAAAAAGACCATCTGACGAGGGAAAAACCATGGAAAGAGGAGGTAAGAGAGGACATAGAAAAGGAGATTAGAGCAGAGGCTCCCTGGTTTTCATCTGAGCTGAACTCTGTGTAGTCTGACAAGGGAGCTGAGAGGCTAGAAAACATATTCTCTGGGTTTTCTGTACATTTTATTTCCAGTACTGGGGCTCTACCTTCACACTCTACCAGATATTATGAGCATTATTAAGAGGTGATCATAAATATTGCCAAAATGCCCTCCAGAAAAGCTGTTTCAAATTCCTTCCCCACCTAAAGTTTTTCCCTATACCCTCATCAATGTTTTCTATCATCAAACTTTAAAATTATTGCCCATTAGTAAAAAATAATATCTCAGTGGTACTTCTTTATATATGTTTAAGCATCTTTTCTTGATCATTGACCAATTCTATGTCTTCTTCTTTGCCTATTTTTTTTTTTTTTGGCTCCTGTTGTTTATATTTTTCATACTGATATGTAAAGAGCTTGTTGCATATTAAGGAAATTAATCCTTTATCTGTTAAGTGGGGCAAATTACTCCATCTGTTATTTATCTTTTTATGCTGTTTAATTAATTAATCAATATTGCTATCCAGAAGATTTATATTCTTAAGTAATCAAATTTATCAATTGCTTTTCTTACAGAGTCTGTTGTGAAGGGCTGTTATATTTTAATGCCAGCTGGTTAATGTATCAGAACACAGAAAAGCAGTCAGAATCTCATTCTAGTCACTTACTGGGAAAGCAATTTTGGACAAGTCACATAAACTTCAGTAATTTTCTACCTCTACAGAGAGGAAACTTTATCATCTGTCTCCCTCTGTTTTTCTCTGCTGTCCTGAGAACTGAATGAGGCAAAGTTTATCAAAGGCTCTCCACCCTACACAGTGTCCATGAATGGTAAAGTAGTTTAGATCTGCAAATGAAGGACGAAATGTGATGGATTTTTAGAAACTGAATTCCTCAAAAATAAACACTTGAACTAGGAAAAAGTAATTCAAATTTGTGTGATCAACTATATAAATTTCAAGCAAGGCAAAGAGAGGATTTTATGAAAGCTTCTTTCTCTTGTTGATCAAAGCTCCACCAAACCATCCCAGATACTGTAAGCTATCAGATCATCTTAATGACCCTCACATTCAGAAAGTTCCTTAAGTGTCTTGTCAGTCATGGAGACTGGTGGTTAGGAAAAAACCTAACCACTTACTCTTTTTTTTAAATTTATTTCTAAAAATTTAAATTTTTTATATAATTTTAAAGGTTACTTTCCATTTACAGTTGTTACAAAATATTGGCTATCTTCCCCATTTTGTACAATATATCCTTGAGCCTATCTTACATCCAACAGTTTGTGCCTCCCACTCTCCCACCCCTATATTGTAAACCCCCCCCCCACTGGTAACCACTACTTTGTTCTCTGTATCTGTGAGTTTGCTTCTTTTTTGTTATATTCACTAGTTTGTTCTATTTTTTAGATTCCACACATAAGTGATATCATACAGTGTTTGTCTTTCTCTGTCTGACATTTCAATTAGCATAATGCCCTCCAAGTCCATCCATGTTGCTGCAAATGGCATTATTCCATTCATTTTTATGGCTGAGAGTATTCCATTGTGTGTGCGTGTGTGTGTGTACACACCACATCTTCTTTACCCATTCATCTGTTGATAGACACTTAAGACACTAACCCACTAACGACTTACTCTTTGTATCATAGGGGTTCTAACCAATGGAGAACAGAAAGAACAAGCTGTTTGGTGATTACAGTAGAGCATCAGCTTTATGGGTGATAAAAAGCATTGGAGACTGTGGAAGGACTTCTTACCACCTTCTCTTGGGACCTCACTGCTCTGACTTAGCCACCAGGTACAAGCAGAAATGCAGAGACCAAGAGGGCAGCGCCCTGGTTGGGCTGCCAGAAGCAGCTCTTGTGTGGCCTGTTTACTGCATGGAGTCACAGGGGCAAAGCCCTCAGAGTGGGACAGACTGGTGCACAGGGCATGAGAGAACTCAGCCAAAGGGTTTGTTGTCGTCTTGCCCTTGACCAGCCTGGTCAAAGACACTCAGGCTTTCTGCATTCTCCCCTTTCAGATGAGGCCCTCCCTTGGGGAGAGTGAGGACACTGAGAGAGAGGAAAGAAGGGTCATTTTTAAAAAATATTGCCCACGTTGAAGAGGTGCTGATAGGAACTCCCTTGTCTTCTATTGGAAACATGAAGAAGAAGAAACAGAGATCAGTATTCATCCCCTAAGATTATGGGCTTTGATGTGGACGATCTTGGCTTTGAATCTACCGACCCTAGCTGGGTACCATTAGGCAAGTTACTTAAATTCTCTGACCCCTAGCTGCCTCCTCTCTAAAATGGGACATGAATGCCTACCTGCTGGGGTAGGGGGGGAGAATTCAAGAGACAACACATGTAAGGCTATTAGCAGAGTAACTGGAGCAGAATGTGAACTCAATAAATGTTAGTTTTCTTTCTGTATCACCTAAATCTTTTACAAGGATCAGGCTTAGTTTTGTTCCTTCACCTCAGTGAAGGCAAACAGTCACAGATTAACCTCCCATCTATGGTTTGGCTTCATGCTTTTGAGGCTAAACAATACCATTTCTTTTATCTTTTTCCACCTGGGCCCAAATTTTCCAGTCTTGGACACTACCATGGCCCTCTTCAGAACTCTCCTCTATTCTGCTTCATTTCTCTTAATTTATGGAGCAACAGACTGGACGACAGCTCTGCTCCCAAAGACCAAGAAGATCCAACAGGCTCAGGTTCAACAGACTTTCTTCCTCTGTCCCCCCTCCCCCTCAAAAGCTGCCCACAGTTACACCTCATTCCCCTCCAGGAACTGGAGAGTCCCTTTCTTTGAATTTCTGTGGTGTCAATGACTCCTCATTTCCTGCCATTCCAATATTATAGCTCCCCCTTCCTCAGGGAATCCTGAATTAGGGTTATTAATACTCCTGACTAGGTCCCCTGAAGAAAGCAGACACCTTTGGTAAGGTTCCAAATTGTAATTGTTAAAAACGAATCCCCCCAAATAAATTAAAAATAAAGAACTAGTACCAAACGTTTCCGTTTCTTCACGCATGTGAAGAAAGCAGATGGCAGAATGGCCCCAGCATTGGAGAAAGCTCCCACCTAAGGCCACAGAGCAGTCAGCCTTCAAGGGCAATGACTTCAGGATGCAGACATATGGAGAGGTCATTTGTTTCTCATTTACCCAACAGATAAGAATATGGAAATAGTCTCAGTCCATTTGTTTGATGGGCCTCCTAAGCCAGTAATAAACAAATCAATACAATTAGTTTTGGCTCATCATCATTAAGGAACCTTCACTGTTGGGACACAATTTAATTATACCTCTTGCTTCACAGGAAAGGAAATCTCTCGAGACAGGTGGTTTCTCTTGGGGTTGTAGCAATGTGGTCGTGGGTGGGGTGGCTCAGTGGCAGTGTCTTTGTGACTCCTTGAGAGTGGCGTGCCTGTGTAAGGCACAGCTGGGGTCTGCCCAGGGTTGTTCTAAGTGCCCCTGCTACAAGTTCTTGGGAATTCATTTGAGCAAATCTGCATTCTGTGTGAAGCTCAGATATAACAATGCTAACAAATTGAAACAATGCATAAAGATTAAAATAAGGATGTCTAATCCAGAAATGAAATCAAACCAGAAGCCAGAATGCCTGGTGTGGGTTCTCCATGTCCCTCTGTGGTAGTGACAGCGTTACAGAGCTGCCTTCTGCTTCAGCTTTTCCAGCTAAGTCTCTGGCACATTGTGACTGACAAGCAGCTAATACTCTGTAAGTGAGACCTGTGGACTCAATGTTGCTTGTACAAAGCACTCTTTGGACCACAGTTGATGCTCCATGGACTTAAAGATTTGAATAGCACCTGTCTACATCTCAGATGGATTGTTGCATATGGACAGAGGAACCGTTTCACATCTTTCCACTTCCTCCCCTCACTTCCAAGTAGAACTCATTCTTAAACCTAAAGGGATGACTGTCCAATTAGAATAGTTGAAATTTTGATTTGGAAGTGATCTTAGACATACCAGTGTGGCCAACATCCAACGTTTCAAAATAGGAAATTAAGGCACAGAGTAGTTAACTTATTGCCTAGGTTACCCAGCTTGATGTGAAGAGTTTGGTACTTGAATCTAAAGCTCAATTGGAGGGCTCCCTCTGTTACATCCTAACAGAAAGTCCCTATTTCCAAAATTCCCTGCAAAGGCGGACTCTCAAATAACAAAACTTGTTGAAAGTTTAACTTACTATCTCAACTTGTAGTACTTTCCCACTGGGTTCCACAGAGATCATCAATGGAGAAAAATCATTTGTCTAAGATTATGCAGCTTCTAAGCCAGTAATCAATTAAATATATATGTTTGGAGTTGATTTTATATCTCTTTCCTTTTCAAAGTCCAGTGAGATACATGTTGATTTAAAAATCCATATTTAAACATATGGAAGGGTTCTACAACTAGATATTACAACTTGGATGTGAGTTACCTAGGATAGCCTCCTGACCTTCAACAGACTGTGACGAAAGTGAGAAATAACTTTTTTTCTTAAGCTAGCATAGTACAAGGGTTGATTGTTATAGGACATAGCATTACTTACCCTGACAAATACATGAAATTTTTCACACCATTGGCAGTCATAGCATACATTCCAGCCAGAGAAAGAAATTCCCCCCTTAAGCACCTAATTCATATGCAACAAGATTATGACAAGGATACTGTAATTTTTATCACTCTTCTCTAATAATAGTAAAATTCAATCTTTCTATTATTCTCTCCATTTTCTAATACCAATAAAAATGTGTATTAAGTAAGTACCTAGCACACACACACAGTGTGCACTCTGTGAAGGTTAATCTTAAATGTCAACTTGACTGGGTCACAGGGTGCCCAAACATTTGGTTGAACATGAATCGATAGACTGGGTAAAGCAGATTGCCCACTCTAATGTGGGTGGGCCCCACCCTATCAGTTGAAGGCTGGGATAGAAATAAAAGACTGATCTTCCCCTGAGTAAGAAGAAACTCTCCCTGCCTGACTGCTTTGAGCTGGGACATTGGTTTTTTTCCTGCCTGTGGACTCAACATTGGCTCTTCTTGGGCCTTGGGTCTGTAGGCCCTTGGACTGGAACTACATCATTAGCTCCCCTGGGTCTCCAGTTTCCAACTGCAGATCTTGGAACTTAGCCTCCATGCCAGGAGAGCCAATTCCTTAAAATAAATCATATATGTATATATTTATATACGTATATATCTATTCTATCTTTTTGGTTCTGTTTCTCTGAAGAACTCTAATACACACCCAATGAGTGTTTGTAAATGAACAAATGGATTAGAAAACTTAACTCAAGAGACTTGATAATACCAAAATTTCTTCCAAGAAAAAAAGCAACTTTACTTAAAAACAGGATTCTCCATTAGAATGTCAGAAATGAGATTTCTAGATATTTAAGGTGGTATGGATTCTAGAAAGCATAGGATGTGGTTAAGATATCATTTAGGCCTCAAAATGGATAGGAAATGTATTAGGAAAATGGAACAAGAAACACGTTCAGAAATCCTACTACCAAGATTGAGTCAAGGTTGTGATAAACACCAAGACATTTTGACAGATATTCTACTATTTGAAAAATGTCATAAAGTTGCAGAGATTTACAGAGATATGAGCATAGACCCTACTAAGAGCCTGAGCAGAGATGAGAAAGGGGAACAAATCTGGAGGTGTGCGACATATACATGAAACTGCTCATATCCTCTGAGGAAATGGCCCTGCACATATGTAACATTTTCAGATCGTGGAGATTCTTGATAAGTCTGTTGATATCAATTTGAAAAAGTTCTGAATGACCAAATTCAATACCTCTTCTTCTTTAATGCACATGTTGAAAGGACAATGTGGACCAAATAAATAAATCAATACATGTTAAACATGTTTTGAAATCAGAATAAACTGTATAATAAAAAGACAGAAATCATACCAATGTCTGCACTGTCTTTTATTCTGAAGAGCTGAAAACACATCTATATATGTTATCTCATTTAAAGCAGGAAGACAGGCATACCTTTCAGACAGTCCAAGAAGGCTTACATTTTAGAAAACTAGAAGCTGTCAAACAGGGCACATTTGAGAAATAATCAAAATCAGGAATCAGTACATTGAGATCTTAACATAAGATCAGGAGCAAAGGATAAGCTTGAGCAGAGACACCAGAGCTGAAGAGATGACAGCGGTAGTTTTTGTGCCTTTCTTTCAAACCAAGATCACCTTTCTACTTCTGGTATCCCCTAAATTCCCTTGTTGTACAAGTCCCACTCCAAAGGCTATTTTTTAGTGTTGTCCCCTCACCAGTTTTTCTAGGTTTCTCTAGGTGTGCTCCGAGGCCACGTCTTTTGGACTTTGCCAATTCTACACGGCAGCATCTACCTCTCCAGCCACTTAAAAAACTTCCAGCACAAATCGTTTCATAACAGACATTCTTTACTTCCAAAGACAGCATTCAGTTTTGAAAGGTTACTGAATGGTATAAGCAACTGTAGAAAAAAAGAATCTAAAATTGAACTTAACAGGGAGTAAAATGATATATAAAAGTAGGTCTAGTGGTACTTTAAAAATGTCAACAAACGTAAGAAGATGTCAACTCTCTGTTCTGTATCCCTCACTCATCCCTTTGCAGGCCCAGCCCTTGGAGTGAAGTAAGGGTGTAGGGTTAGAGGCAATTCAGACAATCCCAGGGCCCCAGGAGATGACCTCTCCTTGCAGGAGAATCAGCTAGTTGATAGAACAGGTGATGAAACATGGCTTATGAATGACATTACCCTGCAACAGATCTGCAGTACCCCAAACTTCCAAACCCATGTGCTGATTAGTCTTACGTATTTATTCAACCTCCACGTTTCCCCTTTATTCATTCTCTTATTTTGAGTCCATCTAGATTCCTGCTCAGTACTTCCCTCAGGGTGGCTTATACTGTACACTAAGTAGTCCTATACCATAGCCTACTTCCATGCCCAAGTTAGGTTTGCATAACTACTTCCTTGTGTTACCATGGTGTTATAACATGAAGGGTAGCTTGGTTTCCTAAGACACTTTGTATGGCATGGGTGGGGTTCAGTGTTGGTGATAAGCTACTGCTGATCAGTTTTCTTTCAAACCACATTAAGTTTTTATCATCAAATAACCAGATACCTAATTTGCAATAATAGATAATGTTTTTTCTTTTTAATTTTTACTAAGCTCATATTTTTTGGTCTGTATTTTTGTTTCTTTTTGGTGTAAGCCTATTTTTCTCACTTAAGCCTACTTATTCTAAAGCATCATTAAATCTACTACTTTATTTTACTTCTCATTAATTATGTGTTTTATTTATCCAGTGTAAGGCTCTCTTGGTAATTTTGTAGGCCTAAAGAACACCAATAAAATTATTCCTGTTCATTAATTCACTGGGCCTCCAGTCCATTCTTAGAAGGGCAACAGGTTAACTCATTGTCAGGGAAAGAGCAAAGGTCATGGAGTGAGAAAACCTAACTAGCCACAGTGTAGGTTACTAACTTCTCTGAACCTTAGTTTACTCCTCTGTCAAACAGGAATAATAATATATGCTGCAAATGCCATGGGATAGTGTACATTAAATTGTATATTCATATCAGGATGTAAAATTGGAAGTTCTGGCTGAACACGCCGCTTTCACAGATAATAGATGCCAAAGTGATTTATGAGACAGACCAGTCTGCAGGATTTGAAAAGGAGACAACTAAAAGCAATTACATGATGTTAAGCAGGTCAACTACACAGAATATAAGAGGCTTAAGACAGGAAAGAATGAGTGGGAACTTCAGCATGAGCTATGCCGTGAGGTCCCTTCCCCAAAGGGGTGTTTACCCCTTCACAGCCAATCAAGTGAAAGGGACTTTCACAGGACCTCTTGGAAATTTGGTATCTGTCCTCTGCAGCAGAGGAGATGTAGTGGAACTGGCATCAAACATTCAGTGGCAATAATGAGTTGAAAAGTGCCTCCCAGAGTTTCTTGGGACAAAAGTTGTGTGAGTGTGTGCCTTAGATTAAACATAGGCCATGTAAGCAAGGGAACCAGAATGAGGTTGTGTTAGCTCCATTCTGTCCTTTTGAGATGGGAAAACTCATCAAATAGAAGCTGGGGGTGGGCCTCTTATCCACCCCCCTCCAATTCCTTGGGACTATGGAAGGAGTAACGAACTAGTCAGAGGAAAATGAATCATCGCCTATATCAAGAGAACTGTGCAGCTGGGAAATTCCCAGCACTGAGGGTAGGAGGGGGATTCCGAAGAAGCCATGAAAGTGTCCAATGAGAAAAAGTGTTTTAATATAGGCCAGGCCCAGAGAGCATGAGGCCAGCCTACAGCAGAACTGGCCATGCAGGAGCTTGCCTCTCCTCCTTACCTCTTGCTCCAATTCCAAATGGTCTATAAATAGCAGCTAGCTAGTGCAGAGAGAAGAGAGGAAAAAGGAACCAAACGCATCACATTTCCAGGCTGTGGGCCCACTGGGAGAGAAAGAATGGCTGTAATTTTGAATGAAATTAGGTTTGACTGTTACATGGGACTGGACATCTCAAGTACCAAATTGTGACAGTATTTTGTTGCTTAAAGTGACCAGAATATTTTTATTTCTTAAAAGGTATCAGAAAACCCATGGGTATATCCAAGTTGAGGTTTCATCTGGCAGCAGAGGAAAAACTGAAAATAAAGAGAGAAGTGACAAAATAATTTTATCATTACATTCCACAAGTTGTTAGCTTTCAACGTATTTGAGATATATATACACACACACACACTATATATATATAACAGTATAAAAATGTTATATAAAATATTATGCTAAAAATTGAAGTGTCTACAGAGACTGCAATGTAAAATAGATGGGAATTTCCAAGGTCAACCCATCATGTGCAGATTTTCAAAAAACTGTTCCTGGATCCTAGAATTTAATCCCCACTTTGAGAATCCAAGAGGGTCTAGAGTCTGGTGCAAGGAAGAGAAAGAATGAAGGGATTTCATCAGAAGGCTCTTGCTTTCCTAAATCTCCACCTCCCCACTTCTACCCCAAGTCTGATGAGCGGAAAGCCAGAAATCACTGGGAGATCTATGGGCTGTGTTTCCTGGTCAGGAGCTAGAAAGGACTGATGCCTCACGAACCACTGATTATCCAGCCTCCCCTCCCAGAGTCATTCTGGGGAGGGATATGAATGTTTCCCATGGAGCAGATGTGGGTCATATAGGAGAGAGAGTAAGTGTAGGATTTTCTTGCATCATCCCTAGATGATGTCTGCCTAGAAGGTTCACACCCAGCATATGTACCCTCTAGCTCCTAAGGGCTGAGAAAAGAGCCACAGGAGACCATCTAGCCTAGAATATGCTTAGGAACATGCTTAGGATGAGGGTCCTCAGAAGAAGGGGCCCAGTGGGGAACCTCTGAAGGAGCCAGGAAACCTTCCTCAACCAGGCAGATCACCTTGAACCAACTGTCAGGCTCAGAGAACTAACAGCCAAGTAAGAACTATCCAAGTAAGGATAGTGTGGTACTATCCCCTTTAACCTTCCTCCCACCTCTTGTTCAACCCTGAGCCGAGGTGACCTTAAATAGCAGCTGTAAGATGAGAAAAGAGGTGAGCAAAGGAGAGTAGAGAAAGGGCCTCAGCCCATGGTCCCCTCTCAGACTGCAGGGCTCCACCTGGGGAAGGGGAGAAGACTGAATGCTAACTCAGGTTCAGAGTTTTGATTATTCCTTAGAACTGGAAATCACAATTACTGAATTGAGACTGTATTTGTGACTTCAAGGCATTTTAGGACCATTTTACCCTTGAGTGAGCAGAGGAATTCTGGAGCCTACTAGAATTTTCATCCAGGAGCAGGGAAAGAGAATCCCTCTCCAAAAAAACAAATGTAAAGGGACGGTAGAAAACAAAAGTTGCATTTTGACTGTATAGTAGTTGACAGTATACCCCAATGCTAGAACAGCCCTGGCACATAGTACGTATTCAATAAATATTGTATTTACATATATATGTGTGAACACACACATACACCTGCAACTCTGGAAACCATAAAGCTTCCTACAGTAATACCTCTAAATAAGTACATTGTTATAACAATTATTAATGGTGGTAGTACCCAATTCCCTGCGATCTTGATAAATAAGGTTTGCAGTGGAAAGCATTCATCCATTCATTCACTAATTGAGATGACAAATGTTGACTAAACAGCTTCTTTATTCCAGGTACCATGATGGGCAGTGAAATATAATGATGATGCAGCTCCTGTCTTTACAGATCTCACTGTTCAAAGGGGGAAGACGGATAAGCAAACAAACAGTTGGTTCCAGAAATCTTGAAATTTTGACCAGGGAGGAAGAGAAAGGAGAAGAAAGATGATCACAAAAAGTCCATAAGTGGTATTTGCCCTGGGCTTGCTGAGTTCTGAACAGCCAGCAGCCAGCATAAAGGACAGCATGGGCTGGGGAAATAATGGTACCAGCAAAGAACCAGAAGCATTTTGCTCTCTTCACAAATTCGTGCAGCACTGGTTCTGGAAGTGGAAGCCAGGTTGTTACACAATCATGGACAAATGACAGACGTTAGAATGAGCTAGAATGGATGGCTGGGGAAGTAGTGGGGGTTGAAGGCCAGAATGCCTGGAAATTGTCTTACGTTGTTTTGCATTCATTCATGTAGTCTCTCATTCAATAAATATTTATTAAGTGTTGGTTCTGAGCTAGCCTGTATGCTCTGGCATGTGGGCTCTAGAGAACTGTCCATTGGAAGCCCACCCTGATCTTCCTGTTCCTTCCTGATACCTCTTCTTGCCAGGGCTTCTTGTTCCACTCCTTTCTTAGAGAAGACAGTACATAGTGAAGCAATTAAGAACAGGGGCTTGGAATAAACCCTATCTGAATTTTGTCTAGGTGCCTCCAGTCAAGTCATTTAATTTCACTGAACTGCAGTTTCCTCATGAGTTAAAAATGCTATAGTGAAAGTACCTCCTTGGAGAGCTGTTGGGTGGATTAAATGAAACAGTGCATGTGAAGACATTGGCACACTTCCTTCCACACAGGAAGCCCTGGATAAAGGTTAGTTATTTACCATGATCGTTCTCTTTGTTTCTTTTCTGCTCTGCTCCCTGGGAAATTGGGCACTTTATTCTACTCACTACAAATGCTGTGGTGTTTAAAATATTCCTACTTTGTGAAGCATTTAATATTGGTATGCGGGATCTTTTCTCTTTTTTCCTCTTAATCAGTGTTATTGTTAACAACTCAGAAGCAACACAGTGATCATGACTCCAAAAGGATTGAAATCTCAGGGGCTCATAACCTTTCAGAAAATGAAAGCTCTCTTGGGCTGAAATTCCAAATGCTGGCTCTTACTGCAAAGGTGAGGTGTGTGTGTGTGTGTGTATGTGAAGAAAATTTGATAAAATTCTCTTTGACAAATTTCTGAGTCATTGGAGCATGAAAAAAGGTGTTTCTCATCCCTTGAAAGAAATTCTGGGTGCCTTTTTCAGTGCATTAATATCTCAATAAGCAGCTTGATTTTAAAATGTCAAATTTGCCGCAGAACTTGGTTCTTGGGTAGGACAAATGCCTTTGATTTGTTTGAAGAAATTTGATTTGGAAATAGCCAAGTGGTTAGTTGTCGAGACTAAGGCTTTGAAGTCAGAGTATGGATTTCTATTACAGGCCTTTGCAAAGCCCCAGACATTTGCATGTAAAATATTTCTAGGACTTTTGCATATGCTTAGATATTAAAATAAGCATGCTTAATGCATTTATAAGATCCCATCTGTCACATACACAGTGCACTTTAAAATGTTACCCAGTGAGGAAATATCGTCTTGTTGTTTAATCTTAATCAAATAGGAGAATGAACAGACAGTGCTGATGAACTATGACTGCTGAGGTCCTAAATGCACAGTTGTATATAATTCTTTACATTGTGCATTGGGAACCTGTTAAATAATAGCTCTTATGAGATCTCCATTTGAAAGAGACGCAAGAATGTGGAGCTGAACCAAAGAGAGTCAAGAATCACTCAAGCATAAAAACAGAAGTCTAAAAAGGACGTTGCAAGGTTAAAACATCCAGTCCCTATCTGAAGTTACAGACTTATGGGATGTTAGGACTGGGGATACCTAAGGGAGATCACCTACTCTGAACCATCCATTTGCCGAAATCAGAGTTTGTTAAAACCTTATATGTGCTTTGCTTTCAGATTTTCAGAAGAGAAAATTCTACAAATTCCTCAAGCAACAAATTCTTGTGCTTAATCATCAGGAAGCTGCAACTACCTTAATTTCCTCCAATTAGGCCTATTTTCTTGATGTGTGTGGATTTAAAATAACAATACACCATACATCTCAGTTAGCGACTAATGGTAGAACATGACACTCTGACAAACTGTTAGAAATTGGATATAGTTAATTCAGAGAGGAGAAAACTCACCAGAGGGGACCCAACCAGAGTTTTTCAATAGATTCACAGTTACCCTATAATGATACAGGATCCGAATGGTTAAAAGGGAGGGTTTGGAGTAGAGGATCTAAGTTCGAGCTCTGTCCCTTACAAACGGTGGAAATGGGCAAATTACTTATCATCTCTGAGTCTCTATTTCTTTGTAGATAATAGCAATGGATTGTATTGGAATGATGCTTTAAAAAAGACTCAGAAAAGCATCTAGCCTATTGAAACACCCACTCTATGGTGTTTTGATTGTGGTTGATATTACAGCTATATACCATATTTGCAGGGTAATAAAGGATAGTGATTACCTCTTGTCGTTACCTCTATCATCTCTAACAAATATGTTATTTTTTTAAAATTTTATTTATTTATTTATTTATTTTATTTATGGCTGTGTTGGGTCTTCGTTTCTGTGCGAGGGCTTTCTCTAGTTGCGGCAAGCGGGGGCCACTCTTCATCGCGGTGCGCGGGCCTCTCACTGTCGCGGCCTCTCTTGTTGTGGAGCACAGGCTCCAGACGCGCAGGCTCAGTAGTTGTGGCTCACGGGCCTAGTTGCTCCGCGGCGTGTGGGATCTTCCCAAACCAGGGCTCGAACCCGTGTCCCCTGCATTGGCAGGCAGACTCTCAACCACTGCGCCACCAGGGAAGCCCCCAAATATGTTATTTTAAGCTATGTACATACATAAGAATTTACCGCTATAAAGACGGTTTGAAGGACTAGTATTTGGGGCAGGAGTGAAGGGACTCTTAAACAGATTACTGAAGGATCTTTTTCCTCTCTCTTCCTCAGAGATCAATTAAGTATGATAGCAGCTGGAGGTACTGTGCATCCCACACAGGGGAATGGACTAGGTGATATTTTGGTATCTTTCTATCTATGATTCCCTGACCTTTGTCTATCCACCATCATCTTTGAATTCCATCTTATTTTCTTAGTTTCATGAAGCATTAATTCATGTTTACACTTAAAAGAAACTTAAGAACAGATATAGAAAGCCACATATACAAGGCTTGTGTCCAATCATAAGATCCAGTTATGAGAAAAAGCTATTATTTTCATCTTTTTTCAGCAATACAGAGGAAAAGTCTTGCTTGTTATCACTAGAGATTCTAATTTATCTGGGTAAAATGAAGTCTAAATGATTATTGATAGTGGTAACTCTTATGCAAATCTATTTCGGATCAGTAGTTGAATGTTAATTTGCACCATAATGAAAAGCAAATCCTCTTAAGTTCTCACTCTCATTATTTAATACAAATTGATGTCACAACATGACCAGTAAAGAAAAAAAAAAAATCTTTCTCTCTTACTTCCATTTGTTAGTTTCACACATTTAATTATAGACGTGGGAGTTGTCAATTTTGTTGCATTTATTAACCAACAACTATAGACAACTTCACTACTTTCAGGTCAATATGTTATATAAAAAATGTGACTTTTTTTTTAACAGGTGGATTGACCAGTAAAGGGATAAAAAATTTGGATAATAAGGGTTTGACACTCACATACTCAGGGGAATCCTTACAGGCCATACATCAGGATCTTGTTTGATTGTATGATGTTATGTGAGGTTTAGGGAAAAAAGAAGAATGTTGACTTTGTTTTTCTATACATTCCAGTGACCGGTCCCACCCAAATCACTTCCTGGAGTAGCCTCTTCTAATGATGTGAAGATGTATGTGGAGTGGATAGTATTTCAGTTCTGCTGTATGTCTCCAGAATACCACTTTAAGCATGTTGATACTGTGCTGAGGAAGGTATTATGAATTATTGGACAAGAGGAAGAGCTACAGCCACAAATCTGAACATGAGAAGAAGAAGGTCAACCAGAGAAAAAAAATCTACAGCCACATGACTGTAAAAAATAATAGTACTGGGAATATTTTGATTTTAGAACAGAAAAAAAACATCATTTTGTCTTATGGGTATTAAAAGCCCATTCCCATCTGAATGGGAGTTAGAGATACTGGGCCTGATGGCAAGGAATCTGACTTCACTGAGGAACAGAAGTCTCTCTAAAATTACCTACAGTAGATCAACCAGAACAGAAAAGCCTGGATACATCAAACATAGGACAAGCATTGGTTCAACCTGGGATTCAACAAAATTTCCTCAGAAAGTAAACCAAAAGGGCCTCCACAAAACAGAAAAGGACATGTTTGCAAAAGCTCGGGACAGGTGGTCTACATCCGGTGAAGAAGAAACCTCCCTACCCCCAAAAAAACAACCTTTGACCGCATGACATGACAGAGATGGCACCTGCAAGGTGAGTGACATGATAGAGATGGCACCTGCAAGGTGGGCCTACAGTAGGCTAAGACTTCATTTAAAGACCATAAAGCAGTTAAAGGGAAATTAGCCCAGACCAGGCAAACAGAATAGGATCAGATGAGGTTAGGAGATGAAAACACACAGTACTGCCCCTATTCTTGCGAACTAGAGGGGGGTTAGAATGAGAGATCGTCATCCACGGTAAGAAACAGGGCCTGTAGGCAGAAAAAACTCACAGCTCCCTTTTCATCACTCCTCCCTATCAACCCTTCCAAGAAGGACCATGCTATGGATTGGTCTGGTTCAAAGATATTTTCCTTTGTCACTGGCCCACAGGTGTCACAATGCTGAAGGTAAGTGATCAAAGATAGAGCCTGAGGAAAAGTGGTATCTTTGGAACAAAGTATGGAGTAAAATGATGAGATGCCTTGTATTTCATGTTCACTGCTTTGTCGCCAGGACTTAGAAGAGTGTCTGGCATGTGAAAACTACTCAATAAATCTGTGCTGGGTGGATGAATGACTGAATGAAGCAGTGAGTGGAGGCTGGAGGGCGCTCTTTCTCTTGGTGCAACCCTTGTCCCGAGAATGTCTGGAGCAAAGGGCCCCAAGAAAGCTGGGAGAGGAAGCACAGGCCAGCTCTGTCCTGGACAACCAGGACAAACACACTCGGGCTCTCTCTATCTTGAGCTGCTTCTCTTCTCTGACTAATGTGCTCTTCCAGAGCCAGACTTCATTCCTTATTAGATGGGTGAGATGCCAAAGGCCAGGCTCGAGTGTAGGCTTAGCGTAAAAGGAAGACAGGAAGCTCCTTGCCCTAATTTGCTCCAGACTCTATGTTATAATAAGACCAAGCCGCCCAAAAGGATCTCTGCTGGTCCAGCTTGGCTCACAGAGTACCAGGACCTCAGCTAAGGTGCTACTCAGATAGTGGGTCATGATTCCACCTGCCTCTTTTAACATAAAATATAGGACTCACCAAAAACATGCTTGATTAAAACACAGGAATATGGTCTGCTCTCAGCATATCCAGGGATAAATATTTTGGGGTACTTTATAGGTTTTAAAAATATTTCTCCTTTTTCTCTTTGTAGTCAATGGAAAGTAGAAAGATAGGCACGACAATAGGGCAAAGAGCTGGGGAAAAAGACATTACTGGTGTTTCCAAGGAAGCATGTTGGAACACAAGTCAGAAAAGAAAAGATCAAGACAATCCTGGATCATGGCACCCAGGAGAATATTTTTCTCCTGGGTCCAGAGAGGCAGGAGCCAAGGAAGGTGCAGGGGCTGAAAGAGACACTAATCACTGACGAGGATTTCCCTCCCACTGGGTGATTGAAACATGTCCTAAAAGCCCCTCAACGTGAAGGGATATTCAAGCTACTTGTAAACAACACAAATAGATGTGACGGCAGCCAATGGTCTGGGCTAACCAGCTGTTCATTTTCATAAAGGGCAACATGACTTTCAGTTTAGGGTTTTAATGGCAACTTGTGCCTGATGCCATAAAACCCTGTATCCAAACTGCTCCTCTGAGGAGGGGAAAGAAATTTGTGCAAAGCACAAGGATATTGTTCAGAACTAATGTGCTGAATGGTCTCCAGTCCTGAAAATCATACCTAAGCTCATTGCTTCTCAATGAAAATGGCCCTGTTCCATTAAGGCAAGCAATCAACGGTCTTTTTGAAGCCGGCATGTGTGTGAATCAGCATCAGAATCGCTTACATGTTACTTACTTAATGTATTTTCTCACTCTTTTTTCAGTATTTATTTATTATAACTAGGGGACTAGTTAACTACTAGTACCCTCGTAATAAACAATACAAACTTACACTACAGCAGGAGTCTGCGAACTATAGCCCATGGGTTAAATTCAACGAGTAACCGGTTTTCATATGAGCTAAGAATGGTTTGTACATTTTTAAAGGGTTGTAAAAAATAACAAAGAAGAATATGAGACAGAGATCATCAGTGACCTGCAAGACAAAAATATTTACTATCTGGTCTTTCACAGAAAAAGTTTGCTGAATCCTGCATTAGAACATTGTTTATTTTCTTACAACCAGAATTATGAACAATGAAATAAGGAGGAACCAACATGTCAGTTTTGGTTTGCCTAAAGATTTACAAAGATTCTGTGAAACAACAGAATCCGTCCCCTAAGAGGGAAAGCATAAAGACACATAAATTATAAAGTGACCTGTTATGAAATAGTATTATATTAAACAATTGTTACATTTAAATCATTGACTAAAAGCACTCAGACCTCATTTCCTTATTCTGTAAACATTTCTGAAAAATCATCTCAATGATAGGCCAAAAATGACAAAGCCCCAAATTAGCACTAACTCTTATGACTATAGGTACCACTTATTGTGCCCTTACCAGATTAAGTGCTTCGCATACAATATTCCATTGGCTGTTCAAAACAATCCCATGAGGTAGACAGCCTTCTCATTTTACAGCTGAAGTGACTGAGGCTCAGAGGGGTTAATAGCATGTCCAAGCCTCGTGGTTAGTAAGCAGTGGGACAAGGATCTGGACTCCATTCTAGCTGATCGCAGAGCAAGGGGAAGTAATCTTTGTACTATGCAATCTCAACACAATAATGTCTCCCTTAGAAGAGATGCAGTATACTTTATTTTTCACTTTTTTCACAAATACAGCACAACCTGGCCGATGGGAAGTCCTGACATTGCCTGCTAGGTGAAACCTCACACCTCGGGATCTCAGCCTCCTCCCTACGCGGGCACACGTGCACACACACGCACGTGCATACACGCACACGCACACACACACACACACACACACACACACAGCCATCCTGCTCAAGACACAAACGCACCCTTTCTGAAAGTTTAAGAATCCATAAAAGGAAAGCATCTCTTTTCCTTTCATTGTGATTTAAAAAGCTGAGGTTAGGGTTTCTTATTTTCATTTGAGGCTATTTAAAGGGAGAAGCTGTAAATGACAATCATTTTAGTTGAGTGTCGTGTTTCTTATTTTTACTTAAGCAGGCAGCCTTCCAAGAGGTGTTACTAAAATAAGGTGCAATCCCACAGGGCACTACGTTGCTTGTTTTCTCTCACATGTGTCTCTCCCGCTCCTTTCTTTCTCCCTTCTGCTTGATGTTTCCGCTTTTGCTACCAAATACAGGAGAAAGGAATTAGAAAATACCCTTCAGGCTGGAACAAAAGGGAAAGAGAGCTGGTTGCATCTTTTTGTCTGAAACCTCTAACAGCTCCAGCCCCGACTAGGCCCTCAGTTACCGGCCTGTGTCTCTAGCTGTTCTGGGAGCAGTTTTACAGGGAAGTTGTGCTGTCACATCAAAAGTCACAACTGTAAACTGGACTTACCTTCCTCAAGAATCCAGTTCCTTATCTAGACATATTGCTGTCCACAACAACATTATTTCCCAGACATAGAGTTTCATAACAATTTTATTTTCCTTTCTCCTCTGCCCCCCATCCAATCACCAGGTCATACTGAACCTGGCCGCCTACTGGTTCTCCCACATTTTCGCCTACTTCTCTTTCCGTACTTGCCAGCTCATTACCTGACACCTGGATTACGTCCGAGGGCTTTTAATTTGACCCCCTGCCTTGAGACTCTTCCCCTTTACACCCCACTGCCGCATAATAAAGCTCTCAAAATTCAGAGGCTTAAAGTAGTAACCACCACTTATCTGCTCATGTTTCTGCAATGTGGGCAGAGTTCAGTGGCAATGGCTTGTCTCTGCTCCACATGTGTCGGTTGGTGCAACTTGACCTGAGGCTGCAGGAATCAAGCTGGCAATACTGACACATCTGGTGACACTGTCGGGTGGCTGAGCCAGCTGGGGCTGCCTGGGCCTATCTCTTCCCACGATCTTTCATCCCCAGGGCCTCTATCTACCTGGCCTCTCTCTCCAGCAGGCCAGAGAAGTTGGACTTTTTTACATGGTAGCTCAGGATTCCCGGAGGGCCACCATGGAAATGGCAATGTCTCCTAGGGCCTAGGCACAGAAGTTGGACTGTGTCACTTTTATTTCATTCAATTCACAAGTCTAGCCCAGATTCAAGGGGAGGGGATAAACTCCACCTCTTGATGAGAAAAGTGACAAAATAACATTGCAGAAGGCCACGTAGGATGGGAAGGCTTTTTGTGTGACCATCACAATAAAATAAAATCCATATTCTAGCACTTATGTTTCTACCTTAATGGATTCCAGTCTACTCAAAAATAGAATGGTCAGCCCTATAAAAAGTTAATTTCCCATCTATAAGTATATTCAAGGACAGATTGGGTGGTATAGGGGCAGCGTCAAAACCAACTCTACAATCTACCTTTCCAATAGCATTGCAAATTTGTAAGGAGAAAGATGACTCAATAAATCAAGAAAAGTGTGGACATATGTCAATCATTTATTTGTGGTGAAGAATCTTTTTTTTTTTTTTTTTGGTGGCGAATCCTTGTAAATTCTAACTTCACATTGTAGACCACAATGATTTTCAAATGTTCACCTTAGACTTACCACCTGGAAATGTTCCACTTGTGGAAGCAAACACCAGTGTCTCACTTTGTGGGCACAGTTTCTCATCATACCAGAATTCTCACTCCTTTGTCAGACTCTACATTCTGGCCAGTGTCATCTTGTCTCCGGAAGTTACTGCTGCGTAACTACTTTGTTTATCCAGTCCTACTCCATTCCTCACTCCTGACACTTCTTTTCTCCCACCAGCTGAGCTTGTTCCCATTTCACAAAGACAACCAGCTATTAGTCTTGAACGCTTTCAACTTTCTGCTCCATATGTGTCCTTAGCTTTGCCCCTCTTTACTGCCCCCACCCTAGCCCCAGCCTTAGGAAACAAGAAACACCTCCTATCCAAGGGTTATCCATCCATCCACCCCTTCTCTAAGTTCCACCCTCCCTCCTCTTCTCAGTAATACTATTCCATCAATTAAGCCCTAACTTTTCTACATCTTCAATGCATCACTCTCTGAGTACCACTTCTTTTCCTCCAGCTTATAAAATATTCATATTTCACTTATCTGGAATAAACTTCCTAATCTCTACCCCCTAGCAAACTATGACCTCATTTTCTTTCAAGTTCTCATAGCCAAGCTTCAAAAGTAATCTCAGCTTGTCTTTGCAATCTCATCAAAAACCACAGCTAATATTTACTGAGGACTTTCAAGGAAACTAGAACTGTTCTAAGCATTTTACCCACTTGATCTCATTTACTCCTCATAACAGCCTTGAGATGGTTCTATTTTTATTCTCAGTTGGTAGAAGAGGAGACTGAGGCAGACAGATATTTAGTAACCTGCCCACAGTCAACAGCTAGTGATTGGCAGAGTTTGGGTTTGAACTTGGATGGTCCACCTCCAGAGTCTGTGGACTCATTCATCAGACTTCAGTGACTCAACTATTCATGCTGTTCAGCCCACTGCTGTCTGGCTTCTGCCTTTACTGCTTCCCTGAAACTGCTCTCACAAAATCACCAAGGCTATGCTAGTTGCCAATTTCAACTGACACCTGTTGGTACTCATCTAAGGTGGCTGACAAATTATTTGTGAAGAGGGACGAGGAACAATGAAACTGAAAAGAGAAGAAAGAGGGCAGAGACTTTCCATCTCCTGTTCAGGTTGGGAAGGCATAGTATGGGAAATTTGGTCCTTGTCCAGCATGGCTGAGACCAAGAAAGTGGATCTTTTCTCCCGCCCATTCATGGCTTATGTATTTTAGAACAAATTTCTGCATGGAAACATCTGAAATGTTAGTCAATTCAAATCACAAACTCACAAATAAAGGCAAGTGTTCATTGTGCTTGCGAGTCGCTCCACAAATCAAGTGTTTACCTCCTTATACACCAATTTTGCAAGGGCTATTGAATACCCTTACTCACTAACACCGGCACAGAACATGGGCCTGCAAAGCGCTATGGCTGTTAGAAGAACTTCATAAAACTGTCTTACAACAATTGGTCAATTGTGTTGAAATGTGCAACTATTGAAAAAAGTCCCCATTGTTAAAAAAGTAACCTTCATCCTGTTTCAAGTTTGAAAACAGAACTTAGACATTCTTGTGAAAGCTGTTTGGAAAAATACAATGACAACAAGAAGTTTCACAAATTATGCCAAAAGACTGAAGAATGTAAAACAAAGGGCAAATAGTTCATTCTTAGGTATTTGAATATTTTTCACTTCTATCTCATTTAGTCAACAAATGTTTATTGAATGCTAAGTATATGCATGTTGCCATACTCTGTGCAGAGAGAGATTTGAGAAAAAACAGGCCCTACACTTTTCAGCTTTAAATGCTAGTGCTCACTATATGTGCAAACTGGTGAACATTTGTTCATCCATGAGGCATATGCTGATTGCCCACAATGAGTAGGTATGTCACTGCCTTTAAGGATCCTACTTTTGAGGAGCTTATAAATCACTGGAGAAAAAAGACAAGAATACCATGAACAATAATACAAAGTAGGAAAAATACTTTAAACACTTGGAACAGCTATAAGCATATAGTAAGCATTCGATAAATATTTGTTAAATAAACAGTGCTATAACGTAAGTTCATATTAAGTGCTACAAACACTAGAATAAGGAACTCAGTGGGTGTTTCAGTGTATCAGTGAAGATATATTTGAACTGGACCTGAAAGAGATTCAGACTACCATTGATAGGCATGGAGAAAAATGTTCCAGGGCAAAGCCATGGAGGCAGGAAAACCCAAAAGATATGTGACCAGTTGCTTTTGCCTGGATTTGGAGGTTAACCGAGAAGTTAGTATTTTAATCAATAGATAATAAGGAACCAGCAACATTATTGAGGAGTAGTAGGAAAGGATTAGAACTTTGACTTAAGAAGATGAATTGGCAACGGGGTGAGATTCTGAGAGGGAAAGAAGAAACCAAGTCATGCTTGTCCTTCTATCAACAACCAGCACAAGGCCTGGCTGTCAGTCAGTAGAATAGACATCTGCCATCTGCTTACAGCAGCCAGTTCCTGCTTCTGGTAAAAGCACCTGAGCAAAAGCATCCTTGTCCCATGCTCAGCCCAGTTGGAGCTGATCTTGGCTCCAGGGGAGAATAGTTCACCCAGGCAAAACCTTGGCCTCAGTGATGGGTTCTTGAGATGGACATGTGACCTGACTTGGACTAAAGTAATCAGAACTTTAGTTTTTGTCCAAATTCTTGGGGAGGAAAGCCCTTGATTTTTCTTCCTCTTGGATTTGGGTACGTATGAGGGAAAAACCTGTTTGAAAATAGAGACAACACAGGAGAAAATGTATTTTATGCTTGTGATATAATAACTTCCTAAGTTGCTTAAGCCATTTTTAGCTGGAACTTTCATCTTACTTGGAAATAAAAAGAATCCTGGCTGATACAATAAGAGCTTTATTTAAGGAATAAACATAAGAATGGGTGATTGGTTTTATATGCAGAAGTAGAATAGACCTAGTGGGAAACGAGGCCAGTCTTTTGTTAGACTATCTACCAGATCATGCCCCATTCCTAGATGCTGGCAGTCAATTAGTTTCACTTAGAATCTCTTTCACCCATGAGCTATGATTCATTTCCACCCAACAGTATTATGATATGTTTCTATTAAGTCAATCACAGAGAATCACAGTACTAGGCACACAGTAGCAATGCAATCAATCCTTTGATTGATGTGTTGCAGAACCTAAGCTTTAGAGAGAAAACAAGTCATGAAGGATCCTGTTTCCAAAAAAAAGTATAGTTTCACTGCAAGTAAAAAGAGGTTAATACTGGAAATGCCACTCAGCTGGACCACATAATCTCCACTGGGCAAATGTTAGAGAAGCAAAAGGGGCCATTTTCGTTTGTGCTCACCGTAAGCAATGGCTCCATTAATACAGAAAAAAAAAAGAAAAATCAAATACCCGTCAGACCATTTCAAACTTTTTTCATTATAGGAGCTTACTACAAACCAGTCACAGCCACTCAGTATTCTCATGGTGGTATTCCACTGCCAAGGCTTTGGCTCTTCTGAAATGAAGTAACTGCTCTCCTCTGCCTCACCTGTCATTAAATCGGTGGGCTTTATACATCATTCATAAGCCTCCTGGTGTTATTTACTGTGAACCTCCCTGGCTCAAGTCACATTTGATCAACATACTGAGATACCAGTGTTCTAGCCACTAAACAAAACTTTTGTAAGAAGAGAAATGATTTGAAACATGTTCTGGATTCAGCTTTCCTTAATACAGTTAACTGGATTAGCTACCAGGTATCTGTCTCTTTGTGAATTATTTGATAAATTTGTGACTTTTCCCCCCCAAGGTTCTGAATTGAATTTATTCAATATTTACTGAGCGCCTACACTATGCAAGACAATGTGCTGGATCCTGGGGCAATCTGATGTTTTGTGCTATTAGATATCCTTCAAATCCATAATAAAGTAGCAAAAATGTAAATGAGGAGGACATGAAGGAGGAAACAGGAGGATGTGTGTTGTGTTAGGGTAGCAATAAACAGGGAAAAAGAAGTCTTTCAACAATAGTCTTTTGTTAGGGAAAAAAACCCCAACAATTTTGGCTAACTCCCAGGCTAAATCATTGCAACACATAACCAGAGGAATTTAAAAGAAATAGATACAATAATTGTCTCCTGCATAAATAATATTATTTTACTACCTAGCTAATAATATTGTAATAATCAATAAGTTATCCTTCGTGTCACTTTTTCTTTTATACTACTGAGGCAGAAAAAGCAATGAGTCCCCACCTGCAAATACAGTGAGAAAGACTATTATTTTTTTGTGGGTGATGCCAGAGTATCTCCCTTCCTTCCTCCTTGCCTCTCTTGATTCCATCCTTCTTTTCTTGCCTCCTTCTTTTTTCTACTTCGTAAATATTTACTCAAAACCACTAAAAAGTTTAGGAGAAATTTCCATAGTTTTTGCTATTGATTAGAAACCCCTTCTAATTAACTACACTGGCCCTTCATACTCTGGACCTGGAATTCCATAGTCCCTCAATCTCAAATGATAGGTGTCTAGATTCTCAAGTATAACAAGAAAAGACATAATATTTTGGTAAAAAATGAGTAAAGAACAGGAACAAAACTATGACTAAACTCCCCATTTATCAGTCCTTTTAGTGGTGTGGGTGAAGGTAGTAGCCTCGAGAGCTTACGTCGTTTCATTTACTGCAGGGCTGGTATATTGAGCGATGAGAAGCTGACAAATTTGGGGGCGAATCTCCCTCAGTATACTTACAACCAAGAAATACATACAACATTGTCTTTTTTGCAGGGTGTTCTATTTAGTAAAATTCAAGGCTAAAGGATTTTTTGCTTCTTACTGTATGAATCTAGAAGGCTAACATCAGGCTCTTCATCAATGTGACCCAAATAGCCATTTAAATCATAGGCACTAAACAATTTGGAAGTAAAGGCTTTATCTAGTTACTAACCAGTACTTAGGCGAGGGTCTTTGCTCTCTGCTACTTTCATTTTATCAAGATTTTATGAACCCAAGACTTTTCACAAATGGGCAAACTGAGCTAAACCCATCCTCACTCACTCTGCTTACTGTTGTAGAACTGAAAGGAAGGAGGGTGGAAGGAGGGGAGGGAGGAAGGCAGGGAGGAAGAATGATTGATTCTAGTATATATAATACCATAATTTTAGCAAAAAAGATTTTCAGAAAAAAAAAAGAAAACATGAGAGTGTCAGCAAGAGCTTGCATAAATCCCAATATTTGGCATTTCAACACAAGTTACTCACTGGTGGAGTTACATAAAAAGCAAATAACTTTATCTGAACACTGCTGTGGACTTTCAGTCAATTGATGCAATCAAAATTGCATTTTATTTTATTTCATTTTATCTTAATTTATATATTACCTCTTTCTAAAATTGTTTCAGGCATCAGTTCGATCACTATGTATTTAAGTACCTGTATTAAATTCAAGAAACAATTTTTACGAACAACTTTCTCTTAATTAAGGGAGAAAAAAATTGGAGAATATGGGATGAATATAGAATTAATTGCCTGCTATCCCACTAGTCAGGTGACCACTATTGACAAGTTTATATCTCTTTAATTTCCTTTTCTTATGAGTGAGAGTGTAAAAACTGGAGTCATGTCCTATTCATAATTTTCTATCTCACTTTTTTTCACATAACTTTACTGTAGACATTTACTTGATTGACAGATATTTTTCTACTTTACTTTCAATGCCCATTTAATAGTCCGTAGTATGACTAGAACATGCTTTATATAACCAATCCTTTATTGTTGGGTATTTAGGTTATTTCCAACAGGTCTTTTTCCATGGATACTTTTACGTCTGATTCAAGCCTGGCAGGGATATTTTCACTATCTACCCCACTCATATAAGGATTTTTCAGTTCATGCCCCACAAACTACACTGATGCAACATGTTAAGGAAAATGACTTCTGTCTAAATTATCTGATGAGAGATTCTCACTCGAGGCACGAGCATAATAAAAAAAACCCCAGAAAGAACATGAAGGGAAGATTTCATTGTTATGGAAAGATGTCTGACTCTTCTGATTACCTATTTGGTTTCTCTTTTGCTTAAATTTGATCAGTTAAAAGTCAATTTTCCAAATCCTTGACACTCTCAGGCCCAAAGATTTACATTTGAACAGCTACAATATCTTAGCAAAGTTCCAATAAAAAATATAAAATCTTTCTCATTGATATTAATCTTCAGAGTTAGGTAGTTTTTAGATCCTAACTATTGCTGAATGCAAAACAACATTGTAAAACTAAAATTAAATTTAAAAGCTAAATCTGAACACATTTTACCAAATTCTGTTTCTTCATACACTCACAATAACTTCATATCCTCATAATCATATTTTTTCACTGAGCCCTATATCATGAAATTTTATATGTCACCAATTAAACTTCATGTATCTAAATCCACATAGATTAAAAAAATTGACTGACTCTCAATTTGCTGAGTGCTTGAGTTGTCTCTAACTGTTCACTAATATAAAAAATTCTGCAATGAACATCTTAGCTTTTTTTATTCTTCTAAATGATTTCCTTAGGCTAAATTCCCAGAAGTGTAAATATAGGATTAAAGGATATAGACACTTCTATGTATTGTCAAAATGCTTTTTAAAGCAACTGTGTTGCTACCAATAGGATATGAGTTCAGCAGCTTCACCAATATTGTACCAGCAGTGACTATAGTACTTTTAAGAGAATTTCTAATCTACAGATGTAAGATGGTAACTGCTCATGGGTTTTAATCTGTGTATTTCTATGAGTTGCTCTCTCAAGAACCCCGGGGAGCTATGTGATGGATTCTCATTTGGTGAAGTGGTAGTCAGAACAAGCAGATATGTAAATAAAATGGGTCACTCCAGAGCAATTTCAGCTCATTGAGACATCTCTCCTCTTCTAAATAAAAGATGATCTAGGGAGTTGATACAAGTTTGTATCTCCTTATATCTGAGTCAGTGTCATCATCACAATGATTTAAAACAACTATTTGAAATTGAAGGTCAGTTTTTCTGGAGACTAACAATATTCAATCTAGATTTATTTGATGTTAAGGCTATTACAAACCACCACAGGGAGAAATGTTTGTTATGACACAATTTATTTCTATATGAGCTTTCTTTATACCAAGAGTCATAAAACATTTTACAGTGATACAGAAGCTAATGGTCCCTGTAGAATGCTGATTTTTCAATGTTTATTTAACTTGGAATGAAAAATTGGTTGTTTTATTTTCTGGCAGGTAACAGCTGACTTTCCAACAACTACGTTAAAGAAAATAATCCCAGAGGTTAAGAAAGACCAGAAAGAAGGTAGACCTGGAACATCATGATTTACCCTCTCCCAGTGCCTCACACAGAACTGAGGAAATGCAACATTGTGGTGAAAACAAAGGAGGATTGGAAAAGAATAGGAAACAATAGCAATCCTCCCTAACAGGGAAAACCTGTCAACCAAAGAATATTTGTTCCTAAAAGAAGTGAAAAACACTCTCTTGTCTTTTCCCAGTAAGTATGCAACTCCTCAGCTTCTTTCAGGGTATGGCTGATACAACATTTAAATGATAAAGTAAGACAATTTGAAGTTCACCATATCAAATACAGCAACGGCTCCCCAATGAACTAACTAGAAAGAAGAATCAATGGCTGTATTGTTGAATGTTTTAGGCCTCAGGTAGTATTTTCACTAATTAAATTTATAACCAGCTGGCTTGCTTGCTTTTGCTCTTTCATTGAAGTCAAAACATCATAACTCCCCATTGAGATGATACTGACAGTTTTCAGGTAGACTTCTTGGCTTTCTCTTTTCTTTTAGCTCCATTCCCTCATCTTAGCATAGAAACTCTGGGAAATTCTTGCTTCCAAGGGAATAAAGGGTAGGTAGGGTTCTTTTAAAAGCACATAGAAGTAAATCAGTTGGTCAGTGGTAAAGCCTTTTTTTCTCCAAGGATACAAGTTCAGGAGAAAGCTTCATTGGGTTGTATGGCAAATGACTCAATATCTAAAATGCAGAAAATTCAATGTTTGATTGTTGTTTACTTGAGGGTTTCCAAAGTCCTTTGCTAATATATAGTTCATTTATCCCTCCTCCTTCTCCTTCAAATTCCATTCTCTTTAACCTTTTACCACTCGAAGGGAAGAAATGGATCCCAATCAGATTTTTTTCCCCGCAATTTATAGAATGCCTGCTTTTTAAAACATGTTTGAAGCTTTGATAAGATCAAACATGATGGCAAATGAGACTTTTGGCAAAGTTGATGGCAAAAACAAAGAGGCTTTTGGGAGATGGAATAGTGGAAAGAACGCTTCTGACTTAGATGAGGCTAAGTTCAAATCTTAGTTCTGAAGCTAGCTGTGTAATCTTGCACAAGTCACTTATCCTTTTCAACTCTCAGCTTCTCCATCTATAAAATGGAATTAAGAGCTCCCTTGTAGGGACTTCCCTGGTGGCACAGTGGTTAAGAATCCACTTGCCAATGCAGGGGACACGGGTTCGACCCCTGGTCCGGGAAGATCCCACATGCCGCGGAGCAAGTAAGCTCGTGCGCCACAACTACTGAGCCTGTGCTCTAGAGCCCGCAAGTCACAACTCCTGAGCCCGTGTGCCACAACTACTGAAGTCCGCGCGCCTAGAGCCCGTGCTCTGCAACAAGAGAAGCCACCACAACGAGAAGCCCGCGCACCACAGCGAAGGACAGCCCCCGCTTGCCGCATCTAAAGAGAGCCCGCGTGCAGCAATGGAGACCCAACACAGCCAAAAATAAGTAAATAAATTTATTTATTAAAAAAAATAATAATATTGTTTAAAAAAAAAAAAGAGCTACCTTGTACAGCAATTGCAATGACCAAATAAGATGATAATGTAAAGATCCTAGTATGATGCCTACCCAGTACAATATGTGGCATACCGCAGACAATGAATAAATGGCCACTGGCTCTGTTATTGCTGTTGCCAGGGTTTAGGTTATCACCCCATACTCTTTCATTCTTCCCTGAGAACAGACGACAACACCCAACTAGGACTCGCACATTGGGGGCTGGTGGCAAATTTGTTAGCAAGACGGTCAGTTCCCTCATTCTTCCACAGGAGTCTTCCTCCCAGGATACCTGCCACAAAGCCTAGTGAACTGGGTAATTAACGACTAAGGCTGTGACCACTTCATGGGTCGTGATCAACATCACCCACAATGACAAATATTTATTGAGCTTTTCAAGTATGTGTTAGATAGAGATAAAATATATTTGTAGGAACCAGCGGTTGTGGTTTTAAATACCTTTCCATACTGATTAATCAGATGGCTTCCTGGAAACATATCTAAAAATAAACAAGTCTTCTGAAATTGTTTCAACTGTGTCTGTCAGAAAATTAGCTAAGGCATAAGTCAGGAGAACTGGAAGATTTTAAAGGAAAACGTTAGAGTGAAAGTGGTGCTCTGTCAAGGCACACAATGCTGAAGGGATGATCTATAAAGAAGCGGGCAGGGTAGAGAAACCATGGTGATATGCTGTACCCCAGACCTGGCAACAGTGGGGCACTGGAGAAACAAGAGGAGGGGCAGTGGTCACTGGAACACAGAGGCAGAAACAACTGTGTGGAGAGAGTGCCTGAAAGGAGCTCTGATTTTCGGTACAGCAACAGAGCCTGCCTGGCATGACTTTGCAAGGAGGGAGCTGGGAGAATAAATACTCCTACCTCATTCTCCTCCTTCCTTCTGATCTCCTGCCAGGCCACCCACTGGCTAAACCCAACCAGAGGGCAGAGAGCAAAAGAGTCCTTGGCTGCAATCCATATGAGCTGACCTCCCAGGGCAGAGAGCTAGGTGAAGATCATAGAGTGGGCCTGGAGGGCAGGTGGAGGACCTTCAGTCTACCCATAGACCCAGGCAAGATGGAACCAAGTCTTAAAGTGGGAAAGCTCATAGACCAGGTGATCCTTTAGAGCAGGAATTGTACCTTGCTCACTTTGTAATTCTATTGTCCCATAATTACCTCGCTCAGAGTAAGCACCCAACAAATGTTTGTTTTAGGAAGAGCAGTATTGCTTGGGTATTCTTCAGTACTGGCTTTTTTAAAGAACATTTTCAGTTTGCTACTAAACCGATCAAAAGCGTGTCTCTGCAGAGTTATAGAGAATTATGAAAATAGACAAAGTGACAAAAGTTTGGCATGTGAGGTCAAAACTGTCTTATCTCCAATGAGCTGTGCAAGGCAGCTCTGCACATGAATGCATTCCACAGCAAAGCTGGGCTCCCTCACAGCAAGTTGAAGTTTAAATCCTATCTTAATGCTATTGACTGATACAAATGGAGCCCCACAATTTACCTAAAGTAGCAGTGCTTTTAGGTTAACATTTGGAGGAGCAAGTTTAAAGAAGAGTACAAAAATGAAATAATCCTGTGAATTTTAAAGTTAAGCTTCCGCTATTAAATTTTTTAAAACTTTCTATGTTTTTCCTATTAAAATTCTCTGTGGTATTTTTATTTTTGATCAGAAAATGTTAAAATAATTGTACTAGGAGAAAACTTCCTAAATCATGGCCATAATTTTTACAAAAGCTGACTAAATGTAAAACTTTAGGAACTGTTTAAGCAGGACAAGTGACATTGGGTCACAGGTCACACATTGGGATGTCATTTATGATGGTGTATATCAAACAGTAAGCAATATACTTCACATAGCAATCTAGCACACACTCAGATATATACTAAATAACAACATAAAATGTTTTTCTTAGTGTAGATAGTGGTCAAACATTTTGAAATACACTTTCCTAAATGCCAGTGTGGCATTTGCTCTACTTAAAACATGCCTTAATGTATGATATTTAAAAAGTGCTATTGATACACGTGACTCTTCTATTTATCCATCCATCTGAAACAAATACTGTGTCTTTCTATGTGCCATGCATGCTGATAAGTTGTATTCTTTTCTGGTCTGTTTATTTCTTTAAAAAATGCTGACTACTACCCACTAAATTAATTTCAAGACCCACTAATGGATAGAGATTCACAATTCTAAAAGGTTTGATTTGGCTTAGCTTATATATAACTGCCAATTGTGCAGCCTAAAAAAGAAATAATGGGGACTGGAGAAACTAAAGAGAAAAACAATAGGATCATTTACCCAGGGACCTATGGCGATGGCTGGGCCCATTTATATGAAGAGTTGGGAGAGAGACCAGGAAATAACCTATTAGTTCACTCACACACACATTTTTTTTTTCCGTTAATTCAACCACTCATTCCACAGATTTTGAGTTCCTTCTCTGTGTTGTGTCCTAAATACAGAGAGATAAAAGACACAGCACCTATGCTCTCTAGCAGTTCACAATCTGGGAAGATGGAGACAAGTGTGGTATAATTATTACACGGATGACATCAGCTGCTTTAGATGTACAGGATGCTGAGGAAACAGGAGGCCATGTGACCAGCCGGACTGGGAGAGTCAGGTACACTGTCCATAGGAGGCCATGCTAAAGACATGCTAAGTACCTTCAAGAACCTGCCCAGCTTGCCTTTTCAGGGCTTCAGTCAGGGTAACCAAAGTCTCAATACTTATTCTGCCTTTTACTACTTGAGTGACCTTGAACAGCCTTCTGAGCCTCAGTCTTTCCATCTGTAAAATGAAAAGATTATGATACCCACCTAGTGGAGTTGTGATAAGGTTTAAGTAGGATGATGTAGAATAAGGAGCTTAGCACTGTACCAGAAGTCCAACACATGCTCGCTGCTACTATCACTACCACTGTCAACATCAAGATCATCATTCTGCTTTCTCCCTCAAAGCTGGTGGCAAGAGCTCCCTTGCAAAATGATATCCTGAATGACTGTACTTTTTGAGGCTGGGTCCCCTGAACTTGTACAAGCATGGCAGTTGTTCATGCTGAGAGGGAGACCATGGCCTGAAGTCTTTAGAGAAGAAAGATGTAGAATAAAGGCTCCAGCATGAAGCATCATTGGTCCTTGAGTATCTTTACCTAAAGTTTTAATACTGTTATCTGAAGAGTTTAATTGTGTAATTTTAAATATTTTGATGCTTTTGAGGCTTAAGGGCACAGGGTATAATTACTTAGAGATGAAATGTAGAATAATGAGTGAAGAGCTATCAAACTCCAAAGTCTGCCATGGGCAACCACCAGGGGAGAGACAACTTAAGTATAAAGCACAGCTCATTAAATTGAACTAAGATTCAAATGATAACTGATCATTGATCACTATGTGTCTTGCATAGTTAGAGGAGTCTATGGAGAATACGAACTACCAGCAGATACAGGGTATCATGAAGAAAAATTTTATAGACAAGAAGAAAAAACCAGAGACAGATTAAATAAGACAATGACCAATCTTGACTGCTAAGATTCAATTTCCACTTCCATCTTTCCTAAGTTATATTTTTTTATGTTCTGATCTTACTTTAATAAATAAGATATTCAAATAAAATGATCACAAACATTACTCCTACTCGCCTGACTACAGAAGCCTAACCAAACCATGGTAAAATCTACTACCATTCCTTCTCCTACCCATTTACCCAAAATGCTTAAACAAAATCAGGAATTCTGAGTCCCCAGCCTATTCACTGGATCTAAAAAGGAATTCATCCCCATTATCAGGCTAAATGTTTCCATTGAGAATGATTTTGATGATGTGAAGAAGAAAAGTAAATGCTCTTTAAGAGACTACATCTCTATGTATTAAATCAAATAAATGAATGATAACAGGATGCTGGTTTGGATTATTATCTTGTTACTGCTTATAGCAGTTGCTAATGCAAGTGAAGAAGAATGAAGCCAGGGCCATTTAACAATTGTCTTTGAAGGCAATGCCGACTCCTGGAAACCCACAGTGATGAAACTTCAGGTGCAATAGTGGGACTTGGTTTTGCAGTGCATCATTTATTTGCTGGAATCAAAGATCACCTTGTTTCTTTTTTTTTTTTTTTTTTTTAATTAATTTGTTTATTTATTTATGGCTGTGTTGGGTCTTCATTTCTGTGCGAGGGCTTTCTCTAGTTGTGGCAAGTGAGGGCCACTCTTCATCGCGGTGCGCGGGCCTCTCGTTATCGCGGCCTCTCTTGTTGCGGAGCACAGGCTCCAGACGCGCAGGCTCAGTAGCTGTGGCTCACGGGCCCAGTTGCTCCGCGGCATGTGGGATCTTCCCAGACCAGGGCTCGAACCCGTGTCCCCTGCATTAGCAGGCAGATTCTCAACCACTGCGCCACCAGGGAAGCCCCACCTTGTTTCTTGACAGATGGAGCCAGGGGACCAATGATCAAAGGGAAAGAAATGAGAACGGGACTTCTTAGTGAATAGTGGACAAAGAAATTAGCAAAATTTATCCTTGAGACTTTTCCAAGTGGTATAATTTCTAACAAAATAACCACAAGTAGCTTCCATTTTGTCTCAAGCTTTATGCTTAAAACTTCACGGCACAAAGGCAACCAAATTTTAAAAATGGGCAAAAGATTTGACATGTCTCCAAAGAAGATATGTAAATGGCCAGGAAGCACATGAAAATATGCTCAATCTCACTAGTCATCATGGAAATGCAAACCAAAACCACAACGAGATGCCAACTCACATGGATTATGATAGCTATTAAAAAAAAGAAAGAAAAAAAAATAACAAGTGTTGGTAAGGATATAGAGAAATTGAAACCCTCATATATTGCTAGAAGAAATGTAAAATAGTGCAGTTATGGTATAAAACCATTTGGCAATTCCTCAATAAGTTAAACATAGAATCATCATGAGATACAAAAATTCCACTCTGAGGTATATACCTAAAAGAACTGAAAACTAGTGTTCAAACAAAGACTTGTACAAGAATATTCATAGCAGCACTATTCACAATAACCAAAAGGTAGAAGCAATTCAAATTGTTCATCTGATGAATTGTTCAACTGATGAATGGATTAATAAAATGTGGTATATCCAGACAATGGAATATTATTCCACCATAAAAAGGAATAAAGTACTGACACACGCTAAAACATGGACAAACCTTGAACATATCATGCTAAGTGAAAGAAGTCAAATACAGAAGACCACATACTGTATGATTCCATTTATACAAAATATCCAGAATAAGCAAATTCATAGAGACAGAAAGCAGATTAATGAGTGAATGTCAGGGGCTAATAGGGAGTACCTGCTTAATTGGTATGGCTTTTCCTTTTGTGGGATGCAAACGATCTGACACTAGATAGTAGTGATGGTTGCACATTGTAAATGTACTAAACATCACTGAATTATACACTTTAAAATGGTTAAAATGGTAACTTTCATATTATGTGTATTTTAACAGACACACAAGCACACAATGGCAGCTCCAGAAGTTCTATATAGAATTGAAGGAAGTGCTTAAGGGCATCAACAAGTTTGAAAAGATCTAGAGGCTTTGCATCAAATCTGTGTTTGCTAAAAATAAACAAACGGGACCTAACCAAACTTAAAAGCTTTTGCACAGCAAAGGAAACCATCAACAAAATGAAAACACAACCTACAAAACAAGAAAAAATATCTGCAAATGATGTAACCAACAAGGGCTTAATTTCCAAATTATACAAACAGCTCATACAACTCAATATCAAAACAAAAACCCAACCCAATCAAAAAAATGGGCAGAAGACCTAAATAGACATTTCTCCAAAGAAGAAATACAGATGGGCAATAGGCACATGAAAAGATGCTCAACACCACTAATTAATAGAGAAATGCAAATCAAAACCACAATGAGGTATGAACTCACACTGGTCAGAGTGGCCATCATCCAAAAGTCTACAAATAATAAATGCTGGAAAGGGTGTGGAGAAAAAGGAACCCTCCTACACTGTTGGTGAGAATGTAAATTGGTACAGTCACTATGGAGAACAGTATGGAGATTCCTTAAAAAAACTAAAAATAGAGCTACTATATGATCCAGCAATCCCACTCCTGGGCATATATCCAGAAAAGATGAAAACTAATTTGAAAAGATACATGCACCCCAATGCTCATAGTACCACTATTTACAGTACTCTAGACATGGAAACAACTCATCAACAGATGAGTGGTTTAAGAAGATGCTATATATATATAAAATGGAATATTACTCAGCCATAAACAAGAATGAAACATTGCCACTTGCAGCCTCATGGATGGACCTAGGCAATATCATACTAAGTGAAGTAAGTCAGACAGAGAAAGACAAATATTATATGATATCACTTATACGTAGAATCTATAAAATAATACAATGAATCTACATACAAAACAGAAATAGACTTATAGACATAGAAACCAAACTTATGGTTACCAAAGGGGAAAGGGAGGGTGGTAGGAGGGATAAAATAGGAGTATGGGAATAACAGATACTAACTACGATACGTAAAATAGATAACAAGGATTTATGTATAACACAAGGAATTATATTGAATATCTCATAATAACCTATAATGAAAATAATCTGGAAAAAATATATAACTGAATAACTTTGCTGTACACCTGAAACTAACAGATTATTGTAAATTAACTGTACTTCAATAAAAAAAACAAAAAACTGTGTTTGCTAAGCATGAACATGGTTTTCACTTAATTTGGATATTTACTTAGGATGGCTGGGAGTCAGGGAATGATGGAGATTAAGGAAGGGAGAAACTTATGAGAACTATCCCACAGCATTGCCCATGTTAAAACATCTCATAGAAGTAGCCAGTGTTTCCATTTTTAAATAATTAATATGGGATGCTATTCCTTATAGTGGATGCACAGAAAATAAAATAGACTTTTTGCATTCAACCAAGTTCATATTTGTTATCTGTATTTATTTAAATGAGCATAGCCTATAATTTCTGCTTGCAGTGTCACCACTTTTCTCCCCTGTAATATGGAAACACTGCTAATTTTCTTCTCCACTCTCCTGGCAATTTTTATTGTTTTGTACAGTGATAGGGAGCAAGCATGTTTACAAACTTGTAATAAGCTACTCCCCCCCAGCAGCCCACAATCAATCCCATTCTATCCCCATATTTCTGTTAGACAGGGGTGCCTTATTGTCTAAGGACACTATTTTAATTCGTCAGGCCATCTTGAATCTAAGTTTAAAAACTAGGAAAGGGGACTTCCCTGGTGGCGCAGTGATTAAGAATCCGCCTGCCAATGCAGGGGACACAGGTTTGAGCCCTGGTCAAGGAAGATCCCACATGCCTCAGAGCAAATAACCCCATGCACCACAACTACTGAGCCTGCGTTCTAGAACCCGCAAGACACAACTACTGAGCCCGTGCGCCTAGAACCCATGCTCCACAACAAGAGAAGCCACTGCAATGAGAAGCCGGTGCACTGCAACGAAGAGTAGCCCCCGCTCACCACAACTAGAGAAAAGCCTGCACGCAGCAAAGAAGACCAAATGCAGCCAAAAATAAATAAATAACAATAATAAATTTATATAAAAAGAAAAACTAGAAAGGGAAGAAACAAAATTTCTCAGAACTGATAGCTTAGAAGTTCTTTCTAGGGGCTTCCCTGGTGGCGCAGCGATTGAGAATCTGCCTGCTAATGCAGGGGACACGGGTTCGAGCCCTGGTCTGGGAAGATCCCACATGCCGTGGAGCAACTAGGCCCATGAGCCACAACTACTGAGCCTGCGCGTCTGGAGCCTGTGCTCCGCAACAAGAAAGGCCGCGATAATGAGAAGCCCGCGAACAGCGATGAAGAGTGGCCCCCACTTGCCGCAACTAGAGAAAGCCCTCGCACAGAAACGAAGACCCTACACAGTCATAAGTAAATAAATAAATAAATAAAAATTTTAAAAAAACAAAAAATAAGTTCTTTCTATACAACTTAAGCAGAGGTATGTTCACTCCTAGTGATATTTACTGACATGCTAGGAGTATATAAATCCCAGACATAATATAGTACATCTTCCTGAATTGTCAGTTTCTTTCCATGATAAGGGATCTAAGAACATTATTTTTATATTAAAACAGATACTTTATGGAGCAAGATGCAAGATCAATGTGTATTTTTAAGATTATACAAGACTTAAAAAAAATTTCTCACTAGTTTCCAGACACTGAAGAGGTAGGTTCATTCTCCTCTGCCTTCAGGAATACATAAAAGCACTTTGTAAACTGCAGTAGACCATACAAATTTGCAGCAATGTAGCACTGGGCACGCTGGTGCAAAAGTATGAGGGTCTCAGCTAATGCCACACAGAGGAGTCACAACCTTATTGCAGAAATGTATTGCATTTTGGAAGTTTTAGCCACAGCAATCAGAGAAGAAAAGGAAATAAAAGGAATCCAAATCGGAAAAGAAGAAGTAAAGCTGTCACTGTTTGCAGATGACATGATACTATACATAGAGAATCCTAAAGATGCCACCAGAAAACTACTAGAGCTAATCAATGAATTTGGTAAAGTAGCAGGATACAAAATTAATGCACAGAAATCTCTTGCATTCCTATATACTAATGATAAAAAATCTGAAAGTGAAATTAAGGAAACACTCCCATTTACCATTGCAACAAAAAGAATAAAATACCTAGGAATAAACCGACCTAAGGAGACAAAAGACCTGTATGCAGAAAACTATAAGACACTGATGAAAGAAATTAAAGATGATACAAATAGATGGAGAGATATACCATGTTCTTGGATTGGAAGAATCAACATTGTGAAAATGACTATACTACGCAAAGCAATCTACAGATTCAATGCAATCCCTATCAAACTACCAATGGCATTTTTCACAGAACTAGAACAAAAAATTTCACAATTTGTATAAAAACACAAAAGACCCCAAGTAGCCAAAGCAATCTTGAGAAAGAAAAATGGAACTAGAGGAATCAGGTTCCCAGACTTCAGACTCTACTGCAAAGCTACAGTAATCTAGACAGTATGGTACCGGCACAAAAACAGAAATATAGATCAATGGAACAAGATAGAAAGCCAAGAGATAAACCCACGCACACATGGTCACCTTCTTTTTGATAAAGGAGGGAAGAATAAACAATGGAGAAAAGACAGTCTCTTCAATAAGTGGTGGTGAGAAAACTGGATAGCTACATGTAAAAGAATGAAATTAGAACACTCCCTAACACCATACACAAAAATAAACTCAAAATGGATTGAAGACCTAAAGTAAGGCCAGACACTATAAAACTCTTAGAGGAAAAGATAGGCAGAACACTCTATGACATACATCACAGCAAGACCCTTTTTGACCCACCTCCTAGAGAAATGGAAATGAAAACAAAAATAAACAAATGGTACCTAATGAAACTTAAAAGTTTTTGTACAGCAAAGGAAACCATAAACAAGATGAAAAGACAACACTTAGAATGGGAGAAAATATTTGCAAATGAAGCAACTGAGAAAGGATTAATCTCTAAAATTCACAAGCAGCTCATGCAGCTCAATTTCAAAAAAACAAACAACCCAATCCAAAAATGCGCAGAAGACGTAAATAGACATTTCTCCAAAGAAGATATACAGATTGCCAACAAACACATGAAAGAATGCTCAACATCATTAATCATTAGAGAAATGCAAATCAAAACTACAATGAGGTATCATCTCACACCAGTCAGAATGGACATCATCAAAAAATCTACAAACAATAAATGCTGGAGAGGGTGTGGAGAAAAGGGAACACCGTTGCACTGTTGGTGGGAATGTAAATTGATACAGCCTCTATGGAGAACAGTTTGGAGGTTCCTTAAAAAACTAAAAATAGAACTACCGTACAACCCAGCAATCTCACTACTGGGCATATACCCTCAGAAAACCGTAATTCAAAAAGAGTGATGTACCACAATGTTCCTTGCAGTTCTATTTATAATAGCCAGGACATGGAGGCAACCTAAGTGTCCATCGACAGGTGAATGGATAAAGAAGATGTGGCACATATATACAATGGAATATTACTCAGCCATAAAAAGCAAGGAAATTGAGTTATTTGTAATGAGGTGGATGGACCTAGAGACTGTCATGCAGAGTGAAGTAAGTCAGAAAGAGAAAAACAAATACCATATGCTAACACATATATATGGAATCTAAAAAAAAAAAAAAGGTTCTGAAGAACCTAGGGGCAGGACAGGAATAAAGACGCAGACGTAGAGAATGGACTTGAGGACGTGGGGAGGGGGAAGGGGAAGCTGGGACAAAGTGAGAGAGTGGCATGGACATATATACACTACCAAATGTAAAACCGATAGCTAGTGGGAAGCAGCCGCATAGCACAGGGAGATCAGCTCGGTGCTTTGTGACCACCTAGAGGGGTGGGATCGGGAGGGTGGGAGGGAGGGAGACGCAAAAGGGAAGAGATATGGGGATATATGTATATGTATAGCTGATTCACTTTGTTATAAAGCAGAAACGAACACATCATTGTAAAGCAATTATACTCCAATAAAGATGTTAAAAAAAAAAAAGAACAAATGTATTGCAGTTAGTTCACAAAGTGTTTGTATATATATAATTCATTCAATCCTTACAATGCCCTTGCAAGGTTGGCATTTCATGGGGAGTGGTAAGGAAGCTCTGAAAATTTAAGCAACTTTCATTTGTAGGGATAGTAACAGTTAGACTAAGAATCCAACGTACCGTAAAAGGCGAAGCAAAATGCTGGGCTGAAAGAGTGATGGAGTATTTCTTCAAAGTCAGTAGTTAGAGAACTACTCATCCCTCAGAGGGGAGGCAGAGTTCTCATCTAGAGTAACTGAAATAAAGAGAGTAGTGGCACAATGGAAAGTGGGGGTAAAACCTGGTAGCTAAATCTCCCAAATATGCACACTGAATGGCAAGATCCTCAGCATCCCATCAACCAAGGTTATATCCCCAGGAGACTGGGGTGTTTCCTGAAGAAATCGTATGTCTCCCTAGAGTAAAACCTACATATACAAAATTAAGAGTCCTCAAAAAAGCTGGATCAGCAAGAACAAGCTACAGTGAACACAAAACCCTCCACCCAACACACAACTTTCAGTCAGCTTTCATTCTCTGCTTTATTCTTAAATATAAATCAGCAGCAGAAGATTGCCATAAATTGAGGAAAGCTTCCAAAATGAAAGCCAATAATCAAAACAAACAGAAAAAGAGGGAACAGTAAAAAATAATATGCACACATAATATGTGCAGGAAACATAAAAAATGTAATGACACGATATAAATAAAAAAGATACTGCATCCATAAAAAAAAAAACAGGTTGTTATGGAACAGAAATAAACCGAGAATGCAAAAGAACTCTTGAAAAGGAAAAATTTAATAGCTGAATATCAAAAACCTAATCATTAGAACATACATTTAAGTAAATCTGCTCAAAAGCAGAATAAAAAAGCAAAGAGAAAAGAAAAGGAGAGAAAACCAGAGAACAAAGCCATATCTAATATACGATTAACAGAAGTTTCAGAAAGAGAAATGAAAAAAATAGATAGGATGAAATTATCAAAGAAATAATTCAAGAAAATTTCCCAGAGTGTAAGAACAAACCAGAATCTGCATATTCAAACTGCTTACTGAAGCCTAGTACAATTCATTTAAAAGGACCCACACTTAAGCATATTACATTGAAATATCATGACTCCAGAGATGATGAAAAATGCTTAAAATTTCTAATGAGAAAAAATCAGGTCAGGCACAAAGGAGCAAAAGGTCTGAAACTAATCAAGATAGTATCAGACCTCCCAACTAGAAAATGATGGCACAATTCCTCCAAAATTCTTAGGGAAAGGATTTCTCAGCTAAATTCCATTCTTAACAAACTATTGGTCCAGCAGGAGGGTAGAATAAAGACTTGTTCAGAAAAAAATGCAAAACAACTGATCTTTCTTATTCACCCTTTCTTAGGGAGCTCCTGGAAGATGTCCTAGAGCAAAATGAGGGAAGAAAGAGGAAGACAAGGATCTGAGAACCAGAGGTGCAACAACAAATGTGATGTGGGGATCCTATAATGTCAACTATGCGAGAGGCCTGGAGAACATATGTTTGAATACTCAGGGAAAGATACTGATGTGCACGTGGCAGTGCTGATGGACTGTTTAGAAAACTATGCAAGTAAAAATACAAGGCAATTAATATCACTGGAAGAAGTTTTTCAAGAAAAGAAACATAACCATAGCCTATTTCTTGCCTTTGCAATAAACATTATTTATACAGTTTTAAACACTGAACTTTTGCTTTAACTAAAAATTATGGTAAAGCTATACTGAGAGAATGGGTGAAGAATGTGTGTGGGTACCTGAGAGAGAAAAATTCTCAATTGCCATCACAGGAATTTCATAGGAGATGTCTAAAGTTGGGACACCAGAGAAATATATGTATGTTATTTAAAAACATGGATGTAAATAGTGTCACCCAAAGATGAGAAGTGATTGCCACTAGAGGTAAGAATGAGGAGTGGGGAGAGGTGGATGAGCTGCTATTTTTAAACAGACTTTTAAGTATACACACGCATTATTTTCATAAAAAATTAACTCCATGTTGCCTTATAATAATAGAGAATTAAAAATTTTGATATAACCAATATAAGATTGGTTATCAGCCATCAAATACCATATCAAAAAACATCTGTATCCAAAAGAAAGAATGTTCATGATATATTGTTGAGGGGAAAATAAAAGTAGGCTACAGCAGTATATTTTGTATAGTCCCATTTTTGTAAAACACGGACACATATAGACACACACACAGTGGGTATATGCTGTAGATACAAAAATGAATAGTCCCTACCCTCAACTTCTAGTCTAGTATGGAGGCACACATATAAGTTGACAGTTTTGATATGATATGTTTGTCAATAGGATGCAGGGATTCTCAAACTTGAGCATGCATCAGAATTACCTGGAGGGCTTGTTTCAACAAAGATTTCAGGGCTCCACCCAGAGTTTCTGATTAACAGGTCTGGGGCAGGGCCTAAGAATTTGTTTTTCTAACACATTCCCAGGAGATGCAGATGCTACTGGCCTGGGACCACACTTCTAACACCACTGATACTTTTATGTGTAGGGTTCTCTGACATGCTTGGACCAGCAAGGGCGTCAAAGGCTTCCTGGAGAAGATGCGCCCAAGTTGCATCTTAAATGGTTCTTAAATGGTCTCCGAAGTTGTCACGAAGTTGGAAAACCATTTTCAACTGCTCACAAAGCTTACCAGAAATTCTGGATTTACCAATGACAAGACTGTACATACTAACTACCAGCATCATGTTTCCCTGCTTTGGAACAGAATTCTCTAGTCAATACTGCTTATTTCAGACAAATCAGCAGCTCTGCTTGGCATTTTTCTATGTCTTTCATTACCAAAATGGAGAAATGAAAAAATTATTACTTAAGAATTGTAGTTTGATGACCAAAATCCTCTGAGCTAGGGATGACTGGGGGGTGGGGCCCGAGTAAGTTTGGGTCCTGATTCAGTCTAATAAGCAGAGGACACAAGACTCGCCAGCTGGTTAAGAGAGAGTCAGGACTACTCCTTGCCGTGCCTGCTCCCTGTCAGATGTTGTTCCTCTGTTCATGTCTCCAGAGCAGAGGAACAGTGGAAAGTGGAGAAGGACCAACATTAGTGACTTCCTACCAGAGGCCAGACACTATCTTATGCCCTTGATAGTCCCTGCAATGGTAAGGACATCCCTAGGTGTTTAGGATGGTAAGACTGCATCAGAAAAACCAATCTCTGCTCACATGTTGGTAGGCTAGTTTCTCCTCATTGATTTTTTCACATTTTATTTTTTTTTCCTAAGGACGAAAATAAAGGAGACATATGATTTGAAATTCAGACAGTATATAATACATCACACAGAAAGTCATTTACTGAGCACAGACTAGGTTGAAGGCACTGTGGTGGGCATTACCAAGGATAGAGAAATGACCCAGTCATCTTCCAGATAACATAGCACATGTCCATGAGCAAACATGTCGTTAGTGGGAATACCACTCCCTGCACTCAAAGTGCATAAGCAGAGGCTGACTGATGAAATATCTTTGATTTAGGAATCCACAGGCTGGTTCCTCACGGCTGCCCTGTCTCTCACTAGCTGAGTGATCTTGGATAAGCCTCCTTTTCCTTATCTGTAATCAAGAGACAGAAAGATCCCCTTTCCTTGCTTCACAGGGTAGGCACCGAAATCCAATGACATCAAAAACAAGAAAATAGTTTAGAAAATAAAGGTCCTATGCAAATGTATTATGACATTATTGCCATTTTTATCTGCCAGGAATTTTCAACATTATTTTCAAGATTCGAATGGCATATGAAGCTCTTCATGAGCTGATTTCTGAGAACTTCTCCAGTTTCACCACAGTGCTTCATGAACTTGCCTTCCTCTCACTGGACTGTGTGCCTAGCACAGAGCATGGCCTTGAATTGGTATTGAGTAAAAATTGTTAAATAAATGGGTAAGCAAATGTTGTAGAAGCTGTATGAGAGAACTGGAGAATACATTTAGAGCATCCAGCCTCATAAAAATGGATAGATTGAAAAAACATCTTCTAATATCCCTTTATCTAACTCAAAGGATCTATAATCTGATCAATTTTTAGAGAGATGAATGCTAAAGACTGGATGTCATGCTAGAAGCTATCAGTTGACTCACTGGGAAAGGAAAAACTCTGGATGGAGATACGATGAAGCCTGTAGTTGGCCACGTCTAGCATAAATTAAAAGCTAACCTCCTTCTCTAGAAAGATGCCAACTTCTTTGTTTCTGATTCTGTGAGAAGTAGAAAGTCAATTCCAGTTACCTGAAACATTGGTATGAACTACTCTAGTAAAACGAACCTAATGAAAATTTGTATTGAGAAATTATTGGAAACACTATTTTCCACAGTTGTTAAGATGCCAAACTGCACCCATTATAGAGTCTCCTAGAGAGTGAAAGTAAACAGCACTTAAGTGAAATATAATTCTCTTGCCATCTCTCTTGCTTGGGAGCCTGACCTCTTTGGAATGCATAAGTCAAGGTCAGAAGGCTATTTTCTATCATAATATCTTCATTTTCAAATCATTTTGCTTCCATCTTCATAAAATAATTTTTATGGAGCATCAGGCTGTGCTATAAAAACTTGACAAGGCCAAGAAATCTAAACCACAGTCCCCTTCACACTTCAGCCAAAGCTATTGAAAACAGAAAATAAGATCCTTTTTGGTTTAGGGAATTCTTGATGGGGGTAGGTTAGGGAAGGGGAGAGATGCTTAGGAACTACAGAGGGCCATGAGTTTCTGGCCATGGTCAGGACTTCTAAGAAGTCCTGCCTTGTACTCTGCAACACATTCTTGCAGACAGAAGGCAGAGTCCTCCCAATTCCAGGCTGAATGAACTGATAGAGCCATCACTCTTTAAGGCCAAGTTGGATAACACTGCCTTAACCTGTCCCAGAAACTGTTTGAATTAACAATGATAGCTCTGCTTTTGGCTTTGTTTGGCTTTGTCTTGGTCTGGCCAAGACGCTTGGATCTTATAATTCAAAAGTATACCAGTAAATGTGCTGGAATAAAACCAAGTTGGTGCTCTAAAGACTTCAGAAATTGAGACTTCAAGGAAGAGAAATCTTGAGTAATCATAATTGTGATACTATCGATGTCAGAAATCACAGAAGGAAGCTATAGAAAGCCAGTTATTTAAAGAGAAAAAAAGAAAAAGGAAAGATCTAAAACACAGTAGGAGACCATTTTGACTTTCCTTATCAGTCCTATGTGTGAAAAAATGAGGGCTGCATTCCCCAGGAGTCTGATGAAAGAAGAAGAGCCAAGTTGTTTCCACTCAAAATTTTGAGTCTTAAATTCCATGAAAGAAGTACATTTTTGGATTGGCAGTCACATTCTGTTGGTGAAAGGCAGAAGAGGGATCCTAAAAGGTGTAGTGTCAAAAAGCCCACTGAGTCGGTCGGGTCCCTTGCTGGGTATTAGAATAATGCCAAGCTGAGTACAAATTGGAGGTTCCCATCAGATAACAGATCTGCTTCTGGAAACAGATGGAAAAAAAAATAGGAAATTGTTCTTGGTTGATTTAGCAAAAAAAAAAAAAAAAGCATCTCATACTTTTTTCCCTAGTCTACATCATTGCTCAATAAATCCTGAGGTGAGTTATTTCACAACACAGATAGATTGCCTCTTGGACGTGTATGGAGTAAAACCAATCTAGTTAACTCTGAACTATGTCATGCTAATGAAAGCAGACAGTGATGTGGATAATCCAAAAGAGTGCAAAATCAGAAAGTCCCTTATTTGGGTTTATAAAATATACTGTATTATTTGACAGGCATCGGGTTTACCTTTGTGTTTGTGTTTTCCTTGCAGAAATGTGAATATTAATGTGTAGCCTCTAAGTACACATCAACTGGCAGAGGAGACAACTGAGGTAGGAGGAATAAATCAGTTTAGAATGGAACATTTCTGTAGATAAATTCCAGGTGGCAAATTTAGAGCTGACTAATCACTCCATTATAAAGAGGAATGGACATCAACTCATCTGAAAGGGGAAACTGCAGCTGATGTTTCTTCACCTGACCCAGGTCACACCATTAGAAGTCCCTTACCTCTGACCCTGAGGTCCTTTCCACTCAGTACCACTTACCTGCTCCATGCATCTGCACATTAGTACTTAGAGTGCACTGGAAGAACATAAATGAGATGACAAAAAGTTCTAATAAACTGATCAGTGAGACACCATCAAAGGGTTGTTTAGTGAAATTAAAATGCTTGAAGACTGAGACGGGCATCAAAGGGAAGATTACCCTGCCAGAGTGTGTCCTCAGAGAACATGGCCAGAGAAAGAAGCTATTTGATGAAGGATAATGGCATTTGTCTCAATTTAAAATTGTTTAGCTCTTCACATAGTGTTTCCTGCAATGTTTTTTGGGTGCTCTTAGTATATAGGACAGCTACGTGTGCAAGCTCTAGGATTAAATCTGTGTTGGAATCCCACCTTGAGCACACTTCCTCCTCTATGGTTCCTCCCCCTGATGGCTTAGGCAAGGAACATAATCTTCCCGAGGCTCACTTTCCTTACCTGTAAAATAAAGCTAATAATTGTACCCGCCTCATAGGGTTATTGAGACTATCAAATGAGATGATGTATGAAATACACAGCCCAGGGCCGGGCATATAGTAAGTGTTCAACAAATATTTATTATCATTAAAATAATAATCATAGGTCCACACACCTTTGTTCAACCTTCTGGATTGAGCAAACCCACATTCCCTCATATTTCCTTAAGATTTGGTGTCCACGTTGCTTTTTGCTTCTCTTTCTACTCAGTAGCTCGTGAAAAAAAAATATGTCTTTTATCTTATTTTCTCTGCCTAGTTACTGCCAGACAAGGACTCTCATGATAAAAAACAAGTTTAAAATTTCCATTTACTTTAAACAGTGAGTCATAAAATTAATCAATTATAGTACATGAGGCTATAATGTTCCTGGGTGGTCTGAAGGTAAAAATCTGAAACATAATTTGATGAGGAACAATAAGATTTTATCAAATACAATTCTACTTTCTGGGAAAGTGAAAGGATATACCTGTAGTGGGTATTTTGCCCTTGGTATAGTCTCTGCTTTCAAATCCCTGTTCTTGCTGCCCTTCCATGGACAGCCTGGCCCCATCCTGGCCCCATCATCTCTAATATGGGCTGTTGTAATAACCAGTTATGACCCTAACTGGGCTCCTTGGTACCCTTTCATAAAACATCATTTTCTGCCACAAAGCTCACTTTTTCAAAATATAAACATCAGGGTCAGAAATTCTTGATCTGGCACACAAGGCTCTTTCTCAACTAGTGCCTAACTTCACTTCCAGGATATCTCCTCAATATTTTCCATTAAAAGAAAGTTCTACCAAGACTGAACTCCTCTCCAGCACACTTCATACCTTCATGACTTTGTGTTTTTCCTCAAGCTATTACCTCTGCCTGGGAAGTCCTTTCTCATCTTCCCTCCTAAAAAATTCAGAATAACCTTCGTGAAACCAGTCATATTTATATTCTATTCAGCACACACTGGGTGTCAGGGACTGTTCTACGCACTTACAACATAAACATTAATTCAATCTCCACTAAATCTGATGAGGTGGTACTATTATCATCTCTAATTACAAAAGAGAAAAGTGAGGCACATAGAGGTTAAGTAATATGTCCACAGTCACACTAATGGTAAGTAGGAGCTATTTCTGATCAGTTAGGTTTAATTCTGTCCTCTTTTCTAGTATAGGATCTTGTTTATACTGCCATTTTGGTGCTTGTTACAGTCTGATGTGTTATAAGCTCCTTTTCTTGTTTACCTTTTGATTCTCAGTGTCCAGCACTGTACCTTACATGTAGTCACTAGTGCTTATCTAGGGGTTACCAATTACATGAACCCAAGAAAGAAAAATGTAGTTATGCTCTCTACAGATTTCCCTAACATCATGTATGCTATTACATCTTTAGTTGGTTGCAAAAATGGATATAGTGGCAACTGATAGAAATAAGCGTGGGTAGATGAGAGGAAATAAAGAGTTTCAGAGATGGTATACTTTTGTAAAAATAACATGGTTCAACCTAAGCAATAACCCAATGCCTTACACACTCCTAAATCCTTAAGAGTTTCTGAAGCATACAAGGAGAAATTGAAAACATAAAGCATAGCTTTTTAAAGCCCAAACCTTTTTTCATTTCTATACATTAGGTTTTATTTTAAGCTATACATATTAGGGAGAGTTAAGAGTCTCTTAAAACAGCTTCGTTTAGTTTTGACAGTAACTATTTTGCAAAGACTTTGTACTACCCCATTTCTCCAGGACTCACTTCTTCCATTAGGTGTCACAAGAAAACAGATAATATATATTTCATGCCCTCCATGGACATCACTTATCTTGACCAAAGTTTTTGTTTTGTTTTTTTAATTTTTATTGGAGTATAGTTGCTTTACAATGTTGTGTTAGTTACTGCTGTACAGCAAAGTGAATCAGCTATACGTATACATATATCCCCTCTTTTTTGGAGTTTCTTCCCATTTAGGTCACCGTAGAGCACTGAGTGGCATTCCCTGTGCTATACAGTGGGTTCTCATTAGTTATCTATTTTATACATAGTATCAGTAGTGTATATATGTCAATCCCCATCTCCCAATTCATCCCACCTCCCCTTTCCCCCTTGGTATCCATACGTTTGTTCTCTATGTCAGTGTCTCTATTTCTGCTTTGGAAATAAGATCATCTATACAATTTTTTTTAGATTCCACATATATGCGTTAATATACGATATTTGTTTTTCTCTTTCTGACTTACTTCACTCTGTATGACAGTCTCTAGGTCTGCCCATGTCTCCACAAATGGCCCAATTTTGTTCCTTTTTGTGGCTGAGTAATATTCCATTGAATATATGTTGACCAAAGTTTAGGTGAAGGGTTACTACAGGAGAACTGCTATGCAAAATTACTATACTATTATAGAAATCCTTCAGACATTTCCAAAGACATGTCAGTATCCATTCAGCCTTTAAGAAAGGTGTGTGGCAATAAGCAACTGTGTCCTTATTTCAAAGAAGAAAAAGTAAATCATGGGACACTTAGCTCATGATATCAATGCGTTTCTGATTTCCAAGTTAATGTTTACTGAGCACAGTGTTACAGATACAAAAAAAGCATAAAACTGCCCTTTGCTCTCAAGAAAGCTCACTTCTAGCTGGTCAGGAAGACATCTACTCAAATAACTACTCCGTTCTACAATCTGGCCCGTACTCAAGAAATATGAGAGCCCGAGGAAAGAAGGAATCACTCTGCCTACATGTGGGCAGAGCAGGGAGGGTTCATGGAAGAGGTGCCACTTCTGAGCCTCAAAGAAGCACCAGATTTGGCCTGGTGAGTTGGTTTGGAGGAGGCAAAGTGGGGACCACAATTACAGATGGAATGAAAAGCATTTACAAACATAAAGGCAAGAAGAGAAGCTTAAAATAATGTTTTGCTGGAGCATGGGGTGTTTAATGACATAAAAGGAGGAGAGAGAGGGGAAGAGAGAATAATAATAAGATTTTTCCTACTTCATATAAGGAAGGCAGAGGCTATAGCTGTGAATCTTATGTGTGAATATTAAGAAGGAAGATGTCAGAGGTCTGTAGGAATTAAATACAATTAAATGATTTATTACAAAGTCAGAATATGTTGTTTGATAGCGTATCATACAATGATGATTAGAATTCATTTTTTTAAGGAAAACCATAAGGCCTTCCTAAATGGTCCACAAGTCATCAGTATTTGAAAAATTTGTATCCAGGTTTGGTTCAAAACTTCAGAAGATGAATTATCTTAGGCAAAAATAAGTTTACATTAAGCCTTGATCACACTTAGAATATTCAGTTCTTTATATTTGGACATTAATTTAAAAAATAATGCTGCTTGAGAACCTATTATTAACCAAGTACATTCTTAGAACTGATTTTAAGAAATTAAGAAAATACAAAAATGAAAAAAGTTCCAAATGAAACTAAATAATTAACCTTATTATTAATGTAAAATTATATGTAGCCTCTCTATAATAAGGAATTCAGGAAGTTAAAAAAAAGAAAAAGGGGCTTCTCTGGTGGCGCAGTGGTTGGGAATCTGCCTGCCAATGCAGGGGACACGGGTTCGAGCCCTGGTCTGGGAGGATCCGACATGCGGCGGAGCAACTGGGCCCGTGAGCCACAACTACTGAGCCTGCGCGTCTGGAGCCTGTGCTCCGCAACAAGAGAGGCCGCGACAGTGAGAGGCCCGCGCACCGCGATGAAGAGTGGCTCCCGCTTGCCACAACTAGAGAAAGTCCTCTCACAGAAAGACTGAAGACAGCCAAGAAGAAATAAATTAAATAAATAAATAAATAATAAAAATAAAGGAAAAAAAAAAAGAAAAAGACTTCACTGAACACTAAGAGTAAACAAATGATATATTTATCAGAGAACATATTCACCTTGGGAATCAAAAAAGCACACCTGTGAAAATAATCAGGCAATAGAAAATCTTATTGAACAGGGTTGCCGAGAGGCAATGATATGAAACCTAACACAAGATTAGGAAATGTCTTCCTCGTTTTTGTAGTACTGCATTTTCCATTGGTATGGGTACACAAGGTTGCAAGGGATTACCGGAAAAAGGAGCTTTCAGAACCCCGTGTTGACAATAGAAAGAATAGGTCAGTTGAATGCACAGCAAAGCTCAATCACACTGAACCTCTGGTCAGAGCAAGGGACCGCTTTACATCATGCCACCTGGATTGGGGATTGGAGATAAAATCCCTAGAATATGCAATGGTTCAATTCCTAAAATTGGTGATGCCATAATCAATAGTTGTGTCAGTTTTCAAAATAGGGACAATTTTTAAAACTAAAAAATCCTCAGATATGTTGTAAATCATCTTAGACAAAAATAAATTTGGATTATACGTAAGGTCTTTATGTTTCAATTCCCTTATCTGTGTATGTGTGTGTGTTTGTGTGTGCATATGGAGGGGGAGGAATATTTTTCCTCATAAAATTATTGTAAGACTTAAATGAGGTAATGTAATAATTGGCACAGTGCCCAAGAAAAGCTAAGAATTTGTTAAATAAATTTTAGAAATAAAGCCCTAACATTTATATACCCACTGTATGTTTGGTTAAGAGAGTATTTCCAATATTTAATGTATTAAATAATGGCTGAAGCACCACAAACAGGTGAAAACAGAAATGTTGACCCTGATTTCTTGAGAGTTACACAGTCCTCATTAAATGAAAAAATTGTGACTCAGGATAGCTCAATAGTAACACTGACCGATTCAATTTTAAAAGAAAGCAACTTCCCTTTAGGCTTAAATTTACCACCCATAGCCTTAATGACCAACAGTTTCCCAAATGTGATATGCTGATGGACTTCCAGGTCCTTGGGGAATTACTGCCATCCTCAATCATCTGTCCTTTAATCTAGCTTAGAACTCAGTTTCATTTGATTATTAGCAGTCTGAGCTTAAGTGAGTTTAGAAAATTGCATATTGACACAGAGAAAATTTATACTTTTTGCAGTCAAATGCTTTAATGCAAAAGAGATTGGATTACAAATTTCATTCAAAGGAGTTTTAAAAACAAAGAAAGAGATTTGGGTTTTCACTCCAATTTGAGGAATTTTAGAAAAGGGTGAAGCATAAGCAATAGGTCTGTTGTCATTTGATATTCTCTATGATGATTCATCGATGTTTAATCATCAATGGAAAATAATTTGCCAACACAACCATGAACACAACAAAACTGATATTATTTTGAAGTTATACTGAAATACTGACCAGAGTCCTATGGAAACTACTTTTTCAGGAAGGAAAAAACATTCATTTTAGGAGATTTATAGTTAAGTCTTTTTAGCTTTGGTCAAATAACATTATTCAGGGAAAGTATTACCAGGACCTCAGAGCAGTGCTTTTCACATTTTTAGATTTAGTCAATTATTTACCCAGCATTCAGGACAATCATTATCTATGATCTAACATTCAAACATGGGAATGTCAAACCTCTTAGAATTCCTTTAACCTTTAGCAACTGAATAAGAATGTTTCTTATTTCTGAAAAAGGAGATACTAGATTTTTCTCACCATTTGCTACAGTCACACTTTTCACAAATTTGTCTTCCATAAATATGTATATGTTTATTTAATCACTTATTTTCCCCATGTATAAGCTAATAATAATAACAGTTACAGTATCTTTCATCTTATATATATATATATATATGCTTTTAGATTCAGAGTCTTACTTGATATTTTCAATCAACTCTTTGATATATATTTTTAATATCCTTAACCTATTAAATATCAAATACATGAAATATTACCTCAACTTTACTCATAAGGAAAATGAGATACTGAGAAGCTAAGTGACTATGAGTACTAAATATGAATTACCAAAATATAAAATGGCAATAAAAAGTCACCTTCCAGTGACAGCTCATAATGTACAGTTGTACACATACATCAGCGAATTGCAGTGAATTCAATACAAAGACATATTTGTTTACATGACAATAAAAAATGTTTACCAGAACGTTAACTTCTCTCACTAGTGTATCCTGTAAATAGCTACCTCTTCTAAAATACTTTTTTATAATCTTGCTTTGCATGTATTTGTTAAAATGTCTGCATCCCTCACTGGAAGAAGTGCTTTAAGGAAATTCCAATGTTCTTCATTGTTGCAGGGTTTTTAGTCCGTAGGAGAGGTTTAATAAACCTTGTGACGTAAATAGATGAAATGCTGATTTGTCATACTATGTGAGCTGATTTCTTAGGATAGAAGCTTATATGTTTGGTTAACAACCTGATAGACCAAAGCGCTTAGACCATGACAGTTTATAGTCATGAAATACCATGTTTATGTTCACATGTATACAATGAGAGGTGGCAATTTTGGGGCATGTAAAAATGGGCTTGCTCTCTGGCCAAAGGTTATTTCCTCTGTCTCTGATTCTTGCCACCTAAGATAGGTTTTAACCCATGTTAATGATCACATCATTTGGAAGGAAATCTGGGAGCCTGGGTTTTACTCAGAGCCCTGCCACCTTAGTTCCTGGGGGGCCTGCCATGGTTTGCTTTTTGAGGTTGTCATCTGTGAGGAGTGAGCAAGTAGCAGCATTGGTCACGCAACTTAAATGAGTACCCAGTAATCAATAAAAGCAATCAATAAGAAGACTAAAATAAACAAATGAATGAATAAATAGACAAAAGATTTTTTTAAAAAACCTCTGTAATCACAGTGTGATACTATCATAATAAATAAGTCTCATCACATCTCACCTCTATCTGCTATCACCAGTAGTTTTCAAAAATAATTGTCATGTTAAACTAAGTGTGCTGGATTTCATAAGGTAGTCAGTGCTATTTCTCTGCATTTCCTCCAATCAGGAACAATTGGCAGCAAGCGCCTAGCCTTGGGGAATTCAACAGAAGTGACCCATGACTTGCAGCTTTGTAGGCGCCTGCTAACCATAGTTTCACTTCCACAATCCCGTGGACGGCTGTCCGTCTCTAGCTCAGCCAGCCATTGTAGTCACACTTGGTGGTGAAGACAGACATGAAAAAGGAGGTTTGATGGAGGGCTAGAAGCAAGACCCAAAGTCAGGCACTCATTAAGATATTTTTCCTTGCCAAAATGCAATGCATTTCATTGCTTTTTCTTTCTAACTATAAATATTTGTACATAGGTACCATGAAACAACTTCAGAAAATATAGAATACTTTAATGAAGAAAGTAGAAATCATCCATAACTCCACCCCCCCGGTCTGCTAACTATTTCTTCAGACTTTAAGGCATAATGCATACCCAAAGTACAAAATGCAGCAGAAGGGAAAACCTGGAATAAGAGGGGGGATAAAATCTCTTTCTTTTTCTCTCATAGAGTTAAAAAAAAACTTAACGAAAAATCAAATCAAAACAAGAACAAAACCTAACACGAATGACAAGCATTACCAGAAATCTAGAAGATACACAAGACAAAGTTTTCAAAGGGAGGGGGAAAAAAAGACAGTGATCAAATCAGCTTGTGTCAAAGAACCATGGCACTGAAAAGCATTAAGTAGCAGAGTCAAGAGCTCTGAGGAAGAACAAAGAGAGACACAGAGGGAACAGTGTGAGCAGGTACCGGGAAGAGAGAGGACAGAGCGAGCACAAGAGGCAGGAGGCAGCAGGGATGGCAAAAGGGCGTTACCACAAGAAGAAAAGCAGCATAAGACTAAAGATGCCCACCTGCCACATCTCACCCTCGAAGACCACCTGTGTAAGTTTGTGATCTGCCCGATTCTTTTGTTTTATTTTTGTTAAACACTAGAAATATTTTTAGATGGTACAAATGAAAGAAAATGACTTCAGTTATATTCACTATTTCTAACTCAAAAAAAATCATTCAGTACTATAAAAGAGAGAGAGGAAAAAAAAAACTAATGAAGGTAACTTAGCTACACATTTTAGCTGGAATTTTTTCAGTGTATGAAATAAGATATTCTAAAAGGAGGTCACCTTCTTATCACGTTTCCATATCTTGTTTCATTAGCAGCTCTTTCCACATAGAGGAGAACTAAGTGTGCAAGAGTTACCTGAGAAAAAACTGACTTGGTAGAGAATTGTGGGTGTGTGTGAGAGAGAGAGAGAGACAAAGCGACAGAGAGACAAAGAGACAGAGAGAAGACAGAATTTGAGATAGATTTCCCTCTATGAAATGAAGAGCTACAAAAAATCAGGTGGATTTGCCTTGAATTTTATTTTTTTTACCAAAATGTGATTTTCATTTTATTTGGACCCATCTATCTTCTGATTAAAAAAACAAAAGTCATCAACTTTTGATGTTTGAGCTCTTCATCCATTTTAGAGTGGAGGAAATAAAGCCTGGAGACGATGGGAAGTGACTTGTCCAAGTTTACCCAGTTAGTTAGTGAGTTGAGGCAAGCATACTCAGTGTTCACCTGCTTTTGTTTCTGGGGTTCGCTAAGTGGCATCAGCTACAGGTGATCCAGCACCTGCTCTTTCAGAAACGAGGTAAGTTAAGGGCGCTACTAAGATGGGAGATTGAGAAAGCTGCCCTTAGCAGGAGAGGGGCTACCAGGGCTGTGATGCTGATCTGTTTGTGTCTGTCCTTTCCCATAAACTCTCAGCTAAAAGGATACTTCCCTAAGGAAAAGGTCTTTGAATTCAGGGCAGAGGGGATTGTGCTTAATTCTGCCAAGAGGTTTCACAAGACTCCTATAAGAAGGAGGCTCAGAAAACAATCCTTCTAAGTGTGAAATCAGCTCCAGGCAGATTCCAGTAGTTGCAAGAAGGCTTTTGAGTATTGTCTTCAAGTGCTTACAAAATTGACATTCTCATCAACAAATATTTGTTGAGGACCTAATATATACCTAGTACTCTGCACAGAGAGATGTAAGACAGTCTTGAGGGTCTTCCAATCTTGCCAATCTCATTGGCCAGCCAGAATCATACGTAAAGGATAAGAAAAAGCCAAAACAGTCTGAACAAAGTGTAAGATTCAGGGCAGGAAAAATAAATGGCTGAGAAATGCATAGGAGGGAGAGACAAATAGGGCTGTTAGAAACAGCTGCATGAAAGAGTTGACTCTTGGGCTGTGCCTGAACGGATTTATATGACAAGGATACAGAAGGAAGGGCATTTCAGTTGGGGGAACAGTACCAGCAAAGATACAAAGCTCAGAGCAAGTTGGAGGATAATGAGCAGATTCATTTGCTTGGGCTAGAGAATATTTGTAAGGACTAGCTGGTGACAAACTTGGAGAGAAGGTAAGGCAAAATTCTTAGGACAAGAATCCAGATGAAAGATACTATTGGCATGAGGAACCATCAAAAATTCGTGGGTAGGTGAATGAAATGCAAAGGTGATTTAAGATGACTAACGTGTTAGAAGTATAAAATGTGGATTGAAAGGCAAAAGGTGGGAAGGAGAAAATAGATGGAGAAAATTTTAGTAGTCTCAACATGAGATGATGGGAACCTTGAAATAGAAATAAAGCATGTAATCAATATTATGAAGTAAGAGATGGTGGACTTGGTAATGCAAGCAGAGTTTGGTTGGAAAGATGAGCCAAGTTTTAGACAGATTAATTTGCCTATAGAAATTGCATACCTAGTTTAAGAGACTAATGTTTAGAAGTGACGTCAGAGGTGGAGATAACATGTAACCGTGATGGTTGACACTATGGGATTGAGTGAGTTCTCTTGGGGAGGGAATGTTTCATTTATGCTTAACGTATCAAGGGAACAGAAGAAAAAGACCAGTGTCATAGCTTCTTGGAAGTACAGTAGCAACTGACCAAGTCTGTCAACTTCCACCTGGATTCCCTTCAACAGCCTCTGCTTCCTGATGCTTCCTGATGACCCAAGAATGATGACAGTGGCCAGGGGTCTGGAAAGAATCCCACAGTCCATTGCTCTGAAAGTGAAACCTGAGTAGCTGGAAACCCTGGTGACTTGGCCAATGCCTTCCAGAGCTCAAGGGTCTCAAAACTCCATTCTGGAGAACATGCTGATTACATATCGAGGGCCCCTATGCTGTTTTCAATATGATACATGTAAGGACTTTTTTTTAAAGGAGGGAAAAATCAAAGTCTGAATGATTATATATAATAAAATGTCAGTGAAGGAAACGTGATATTAGCTTGGAATTATTCTCTTGATTTTATAACATGGATGTAAAATATTTCATAATAATAACAAATATTTACTAATGCTTACCACGTACCAGGCTCTAGCTATGACATTTATAAATATTATTTAGTTTGATTCTAACAAAAGTACAGAGAGCAGATATTATTATTCCAACCTTACTTTACACATGGGAAAACTGAAGCACAGAGAGTTTACTCTTGGCCTAAGTCACGTGGGTAGGATGTTGGGGACAGTCACGTGCTACAATCTATAGCAAAGAACGAACACCTACCCCCATCCATCATTGTAACCCAAATCTGGGCGAACCTCTTCTAACTTGAAAATCTAGTAAAATTAGTCTATAGTTATAGAAAAAACACAGATGAGTCAAACACATACAGACACACACACATTTGTGGGAAGGGAAGGGCTAATGGGTATTTTAACTATATCAATGACATAATCCAAGAAACTTTTTTTATAAAGCTACCCTTAGTAAGAGCTCACATTTGCAGTTCATTTAACAAAAAGGCATTAAGTTACGGTTTCTGCTTGGACTGATGGTTGCATTTCAAAGCTCATAATAGAGATGGACCTTGGTTTTACTAATGCCTCCACATACACTGTTTCAAGCAAAATGTAGTCCATTTACAAGAAGTACATAAATGTTGTTGAACTTAATTAGATGTAATTGTCACACTTCCATTAGCTATTAACATTATGTAAAGATAAACTAATGCATAATGAGTTATTTCATTGTCACATAATTATAATTTTAATGATTACATTATGACAACTATAGTACAGTGCATATTTTCAATTTTCCCATTAGTGGGCAATTACTTATAAGGTTTTCTATTACAATCTGTCTATAGAGACCAAGTTATTAATGCCTTCATTTTCCTATAGTGAAGACCATAGTGTTGAAATCAATATGATGGCCAAAGGGTGAACTGCGAAGTAACATAGAAAGAACAACAAAACTACAGCCATGAAGTCAGCTCATTCAATACACACCCGAGGAAATTTCAAGATGGAGAAAAATAATATATTAATATTCTTATAAGAAGTTCTAGTTCATAAGGTTTCCTCAAGTATATTTCCTTCAATTTTTGGTGGCTTAATTCTCCAACTCTCTCCTAAGACAGTTTCCATGGTATGAAATATTCAATAGCCTAACCTTTGAAGAATGTTTTAAACAGTTTTCACCGTTCAGAGAATTAAATTAATATCCCACAAAGCCATTTTGAGAAATTTTTTGAATTGTTCAATCTCGGGGTTGTATGTCAAGAAGTAAAATGCTGATGCACTGTATGATCCACCCCTAAAGACGATGAAGAGTGGGGGACAGTCACTAGAACAAAGGCCAAAGGCAATGTGACTGGGCAGTGATTATGGCAACAGTAATTGTGGGTCCTGAAAACTAGTAATAATAACAACAATAATAATAGCATCTAATAAAGTTTTTGCTTCTAACCCCTACCTCTGAGAACTCACTCATTATTCTTTTTGTGAAGATTGAGACCATCTAGGGGACTTGGAGAGATACCTAGCAGTTGCAAAGAGATTTAAAAACGTAGTCTGCTAACCACCTGGCCTTAGCTGGTGTGTGACTTGTTCTTGAGGCCTTGTATGGAAGCATCAAGCTCTTCAGGGCTTCCCTGTAGCCCTGTGAAACCATATATGTCTCCCCCCAACTACACTGGGGCTGTCCCAATAATTTGTGACTCCCTGGCACCTTGGACTCTACAAGGTTTGTGGAAGAAATTAATGAACTAGTTAGATTGAAGCCCCACATTTCAAAGTACCTCATAGCTTATATAATCTACTTGATGGTAAAACTAAACAGATTTTAACATGGCCCTGTGTCCCTCCCTGAGTAAAGCTGTTGGTTAAAGTGTTCAATAAATATGTATCTGTATAGTTTGGTGATAAGATTTGATTGGTTTATTTTTTCCATTCAAATGGAGGAGAATCAAGAATCCTGGCACATAATAGGTTCCTGGTTCTTAAATATTTCTATGCATAAGACACACCTGGGGAACTGATTAAAATGCAGAGCCCCAGGTTCTATTCCCAGAGATTATGAATCTATAGGGCTAACAGGCTATGTTTTTGTCAACCCTCTCCAGAAGATTCTGAAACAGGTGCTCCATAGAGTATATATGTGAACCAGTAAGCACGGCACTGGTCTAGGATTCAGAAGACTCTGTGATAGAAGCTTCACTACAATAAGAGGTGCAACCTTGAGAAAGTCACTAAAAGTATCCTGGTCTCAGGTTTCCTCACCCATGAGATGTGTGTGTTGGGCTCATTTTGGAGTTTCCTTACTGAAATCTCTGGACAAGGGTACCATGAAGTTGGCAATAGAAATTCTTGAACTATGTATAAAATTTCAAAAAGTCATGTAGGAGTCATTTATTTATCCAACACAAAGTCTTATTGACACATCCACTTTTCTGCTTTTCAGCTGAAACTATATCACCACTGGTTATCAGAATTTTTAATGGCAGTTGTACTTGTCTCAGATTTATAAAAATGGAGAAATAAATACTACTGAACTGTGTCCGTTTTGTAGGTCACATCATTCAAAGCATAAAGCCCACAGGGGTAAAATTGCATAAATGTTGGGATGCAGTGGGATAGACATTTCTAAGTTCCAGTCCAACCCTAGGAGTTCTTGACTAATGTTGCTTCTTAAATTAAGGAACTAACAATTCCAAACAGACTCACTTTATCCACTCAATAACTGCGTAATGAGCATCTCCTATGTGCCAGGTGATATTCGAGGGGGCAGAGGTACAGCACTGGGTAAAACACAGTCCTACTCTCATGGTGCTTACAGTCTAGTGTGGGGCGGGGGGAGAAGAACAAGAGCAAAAAGATAATGTCTCAGGCCATGATAAGTGTGACATAAAGGACAATAGAGTTTGGTACGCAGGTTGTGGTGGGGAGTCAGATGGAGGGTGTTGTCAAAGAAGGGCTCTCTGATAAGGCGACATTTGAATCAAGACCTAAAGAAATTGGGGCTTCCCGGGTAGCGCAGTGGTTGAGAATCCGCCTGCCAATGCAGGGGACACGGGTCCGAGCCCTGGTCCAGGAAGATCCCACATGCCGCGGGGCATCTAAGCCCGTGCGCCACAACTACTAAGCCTGCGCTCTAGGGCCCGCGAGCCACAACTACTGAGCCCGTGTGCCACATCTACTGAAGCCCCTGCACCTAGAGCCTGTGCTCCGCAACAAGAGAAGCCACCGCAAGGAGAAGCCCGTGCACTGCAACGAAGAACAGCCCCTGCTCGCCGCAGCTAGAGAAAGCCCGGGCAGAGCAACAAAGACCCAATGCAACCAAAAAAAATAAAATAAAATAAATAAATTAAAAAAAAAAAAAGATCTAAAGGAATTGAAGGTGAGAAATCATACAGGTCTCTGGGAGGACTCCAGACATATTGAGTTATAGAATACATGCTTTTCAAAACAGGAAGATAATTCATCTTTTATATTATCATAAGCCTTACTTAAGCTAACATATTTATGAGCTCATGTTTTGGGCAGACTCCAGGCTTATAGAAAAGCACATGATCATGACTCCTTAACAGGGATTGTAGAGGGCACAGGTGAAATCTCTAGCCCCCTGATTACCTGACAATGAGGTAAAGCTTGGACTTTTGTACCATACTTATTTTTTGCCACTTCAAGAACACATCTTGGTTTGCCGCACATCCCTGTGGTCAACATATTTTTTAGTTCACTCTGGGATTTGTTCTGTCTTGGCAGGGTTTCTCAGAGGCTCTCATTTCCTACCTACTGACAGCCTGATGAGCATGATTTATAAATATTAAAAATAAGGGGGTGAGACCCAGTGCAAAGAACCTGCCAACACATGCCAGAGCCTCTGATGAGTTCCCGGTAAAACTAGAGAACATGTTTCAAACACCAGTGGATTCTCCATATCTAGGACAATGTCTGGCACCTAGTTAGTACCCAGGGAATATGTGCTCGAAGAATGAATGAAATGTTTGCAAGACACTTGAATAACGCTCTACTTCCATGCTGCCTATCTCAAACCAAAATAAAAGCTCTGCTTAAATAGAATAGCTTGGTGTGAGTGTATGTGGGAGTATGTTAGTAAACAGGATGTTTTCTATCCTTTATGAGAAAGCATGGCAGCTCCTCGCTGAGCTCCTAATAGACAAAGCTGCTAGTTCTACATCCTTGAAAGCCCCTATTTGCATAGACACTATATAGAAGGCAGAAGTTAGAAACGGAAACAGTATGTGATCACTTTTGCTAGAAAGTTCTGCCTGTGGTTTGTGATTTCTGGAAATGTGGATGTGCTGACAACAAAATTAACTCCTCCGAAGAACTGAGAATTGCCTTCTCTCATCATCCCTCTCTCTATAATATACATGACTTGACGAAATTAGACGGTTATTTTCATCGCGGTGATCTGCAAAATCATAAAATGATGTGTATTTTGGGAATGCCTAATTAACTCTCGTTAGTTCCACTGAGGTTTTAGCTACTAATATAAGCATTGCAAATATCATGGAGGTGTTCACATCTAGTTTTAGTAACCCAAAGAGATACTCAAAGGACTTGAAAGAAAAATCTCTTTAGAAATCAGGCAATAAGGAGGATTCAAATCAAATGGCGAACCTATGGGATAAAATCAGATCTACAATGATTTGCCAAAACTTGCTTTGCAGCAAGCAGCAAGAAACATTTTTATAGTCAAAGCCAATATTAACAATCAAAACAGCAGAATTACAGGCATAGACACACAAAGTCCATCCCTATTCACCGTTTTTATCACAAACATTAACTAATATTGATCAAGCTGTTTGCCACAAAAGTTTGTCTTAACATATAATCAGCATACAAAGTGGGAGCCATGTTTCCTAGACAATTGCCAGCACCTTGTGTCATACTTGTAAATAATGGGCTACTCCTACTGAGCACCATCTGCTTAATATAGAAAAATGTTCATCTTAATTAGGAAATTCTTCTTATTATTTAATATTTATTGAACACCCACAATGTGCTTGGCAGCCAAAACACCAGAAACACACTCTCGGCCCACTAAGAATCCACCTGCTAAGGAAAATATGATGAACCAGTTATGCAGTCATTTCTGTTTTTAACATATTTTATGTAACTCTTTCCAGGTGACAGAGATGCCAATGATTCACTCTTTGGAAGAGTCTTGTCTCCTAATTAAGGTGGGATGGTGAGCTATAAGTTATGAGTGAAGTAGATGATAAAGAACAAATTAACTATGGTCCATGAAGAATAAGTGAAATTTGCTCCACTGATGGAAGAAAATTTAATACACAATTAAGTAAACCCAACTGTGTTTGTTATGGACTGACAGATTAGGACTGTATAACATATTAGAAATACAGAATGCATAGTAGAAAAGTTACCTTGAAAAAGCAACCATTCTTTGTTTTGCATTTACCTTCAGTGCTTCTGCACCTCCACAATGATACAACTATGCTGTGTAATATGAACATCTTAGTCGGTAAAGATTTAATTGTCAAAGATCTACTCTCAACTAGAAGAATTAAGACAGATTGACAACCTCTCCCAGAAGCCTCCAACTATACACCCTTCTCTTTGTCCTACACTCCAATCAGCGAAAGTTCAAGAAAACTTGACATGTTCAATATTGCAACTGTGTAGAGAAGCATACTTGGGGAGAATAAATGACCTATTCACATCAAGAGACTGCTACATGTATGCCTATAATGGTTCCTGGGCATGAATTATCTAGCACTAACTTTAATTACCCTTTTAGAGAAAATTATAAACTTTTTAAAATGTGGTTTTGCTCCAATAATTGAATAGCACAAGTATGTTATTTTTTTTTCCAGATCTTGAGTTTTAACTAGTTCTCCATTTCACATGGGAAAAGTGTCCCCATCCACCTTTCCAGTGTTTTACTAAGTGTTTCTAGTTTTGTTTTGCTTCTTTATACTTCTCATTAAATCATATAGGTTCTTCATTCTGAGTTCTTCATAAGGAAAACACACAATGAATTAAAAAGAATGTGATGACATTGATCATAATGCTACTTATTGTCCTTAAGTTTTATTGTTTTTCACAAATCAGCAATACCAATTGCCCCAGTTACCCCTTTGGAACATGTTGAGTCAGAGAATGGAATATTATCCAGCATCTTAATTTTATGGATACTCAGGCAAAAGAGAAATTACATGTTAGTGGAGGTAATGCTGTGATGATGGCAGTTGTCAAACGGTGCCAATATGAACTTTAAACAAATATAATTTGAGAGAAATACATGACAGAGGGATGATGACTAGCTCATATATTTTCAGGGTAATAAATACCTAATGAGCAAAATTGTAAAGCAAATAGTAGGTTGAACATACACCCAAATGTTGATTCTTGACTCAGAGAACAGAATGATTTGTCTGTCTAGAATGATAAAGCATCACTTCTTCATAAGCTAATGAGTAGCACCATCTGGCATGATTACAGAGGAGCAAGATGGTAAGAAAGTGAAGAATAGAATGACAGAGCTGCAGTAGGATTTTCACAGGAAGTTAAAAAATTCCTCGCCATTAAAAATAATCATAATAAAAGTAACTTTAGATGTTCACAGAACACTACGCCAACAGTATAAAGATTATATGGCCAGATGTATTCAAAACAATTGAATATAACTCCTGATATCTTAGAATCTTTCTGTACCACAATGGTTCTCAAAGTGTGGTCCCAGGACCAGCAATGACAGAATTACCTGGGAAGTCGTGAGAACTGCAAACTCTAGGTCCTTGACCCAGAACCACCAACTCAGAAGCTCTCAGGGTAGGCCTAGTAATCTGTGTGTTAACCAGTCCTCCAGGCGATTCAGATATAGGCTCATGCTTGGGAACTACTGCTCTACCAACCCAAATAAGAGTCAGAGATTTTTGCTGTTTTTGTGGATACCAAAGAAATTAGCTAATTTGGTCTATTTTGTTTAAACAACTGGTCCATGTGCTGAAGAATAAAAATCAGTCAGACCAGTTCCTTGAGTGACATGATGAACTCTTCGAATAAGAGAACTGTCATCCTAGTATCATTTTATAGAATAACAGCAGAACAAATTGCCTTAAACCTGTACCTTGATGTAGAAAACAAACTTACGGTTACCAAAGGGGAATGTGGGGGGAATAAACTGGGAGATTGGGATTGAGAAATACACACCACTATATATAAAATAGATAACTAGTAAGAACCTACAGTAAAGCACAGGGAACTCTATTCAATACTCTGTAATAACCTATCTGGGAATAGAATCTAAAAAAGAGTGGATATATGTATACGTATAACTGACTCACTTTGCTGTACAGCAGAAACTAACACAACATTGTAAATCAACTATACTCCAATAAAAAAATTAATTTAAAAAAAAACCTGTACCTTAACTGTATATCTGAACACATGTATTTTCTTCCTTTTAAGTTGCTTTGGTAGACCCCGTGAGACAAGTTTTGCAAGTTTGCCAGAATCCTTTATTTACTTAATTGGTTTTCCATCCCTTGGTCATTCATTCAGCAAGTATTAAGTATCTACTATATGCCATTCACTATTCTAGGTGCTGAGATATATAACTAACAAAAACAGACAATGATCCCTGCCCTTAAGGAACTTACATCCTAGTAGGGGAGAATGACAAAAACAATAAATGATAAAATCCATAAGTACATAAAATATTAGAAGGTAAACAATGCTGTTGGGGAAAGAAAGGAAAAGTTAAACCAAGTAAGGAGAATTGGGAATGCTGCTTATTGGGAGTGGGGATTTCAATGTTAAGTAGTATCATGGTAGACTCACTCACTGAGTGGGTGACGTGAGCAAAAGCTTGAAGATGATGGAGTTGATCATGCAATATATGAAGAGAAAGTGTGATCCAGCAAAGGGCTGAAATAAAGGCTTGCAGGAGGGAGCGTGCCTGGTGTGTTTGAGATGCAGCTTGGAAGACTGTGTGGCTAGAGCAGAATGAGCATGAAGGAAGTTTAATAAATAGAGGCCAGAGAGGAAACAACGGGCCAGGTCACCCTGGAAAGCATTGTAAGTCATTGTAAAAACTTGTGCTTTACCACCTAGAGGGGTGGGAGAGGGAGGGTGGGAGGGAGATGCTAGAGGGAGGAGATAGGGGGATATATGTACATGTATAGCTGATTCACTTCGTTATAAATCAGAAACTAACACACCATTATAAAGCAATTATACTCCAATAAAGATGTTTAAAAACAAAAAACAAAAAAACTTGTGCTTTTACTCTAAGGGAAATAGGGGACTACCTCAGGGTTCTGAGCAGAAGAGGGACATGATCTGAATTATGCCAAAATACTCACTAATTTTCCTCTAAATCTGTGTACAGTTTCATCAACCATTTATGCAGCAGGTTAAAAGACACTGCTACTATTTTTTTCCTTTTCTTTATGTTCTTCATAAAGTTATTTAAAACTATTTTCACTAAGGCAATTCACTTTCTTTGTTATCAGTGAAGAAAATATTGCCTAGGAGACAATTAGAAGATAAAGTTGGATAGTGATCATTTCTCCTTTACTTGGGTCTTTGGTTTCCTGCCTCCTGTGGCCTTTCTGCCTAAGGCCCAAGAGTACAACCTTGGGTGCCAGGAATTGTTTTTTCACCAGGCAACTGACAGCTAACAGAATTGTGAGTGAAGTCTTGGAACCTGCTTTGCCACTGAAGTGAAACTAAAATGCAAACCTGTATTTGAGGAATGGCTCTGTCAGTGACTTATTAAAAACCCAGTGCCCAGTCACAAAATATCTGGCAAAGGTAATAGACTTGCCAGCCTTTGGGTAAGATAGAGCAAGGGGTGGTCTGTCTGAGTAGAACTGTGGAAACTTTTCTATCAAAATCCAATCTTATAACTTGCCTCGTTTGGTATTACTGTGACCCCTACATACTGAAGAAAAGTGTTTGGAAATTCACAAGTATTTCAACAAGTGGCAAAGGGACTTGGAAACTTTAAAAAAAAAACTATTGGGTATTATTTCTTTCACTCCTTAACTCATTTATTCATTCATCTATCAAATGTTTACCAAATACCTTTTAGAGTCAAACACTGTATCAGGTGGTGGGGAAACAAATATATAAGAGCTGATATTCCCTTAAAGAGTTTATGGACTACCTGGAGGATTAGACATAAATAATAATGCATGGTAGAGAGTGATGATTTTTATTTTAAAAAAAAGTCCAAATGCTATGGATTTTCAGAGGAGGAAATATGAGTTCTAATTAGAGATATTACCAAAGGCTTCATGGAAGAGGTAACATTTAATTTGGTCATAAAGGATGCATTTGTGTGCATGGTAATGGGAGGAAGTAAAATTTAGGCAGAGGGAGCAATCTCTGCAAAGGCATAGAGGCAAGGTTATATTCATAGTCACCCATATGAGAGGAAAAGAAGGCCTCAACTAGAGCAGCAGTAGTGGTAATGATAGAAGAAAGAAAATGAGCTATTGCTGAGGTCATTTCAAGGAACCCTGAAATATCTGTGGGCCATTTAGCTGAGAGAAGTAGAGTGAAAACAACACATTTGTTTGCTCTTTTGATGGTAAACCACCACTGTGCTAGGTCTGAAAATAAACTGGAGATAAGCAAAGTCCCTGTTCTTAAGAAGTGCGTTGTCTAATGGGAGAAATGGACAAATAAACATAGTAAGGTGAGATAAATAAGACCCTCATTGAATTCTTAAGGACTTCAGGGTGCCATCATGCTTAAATGGCCAGGAACAGGTCATAGTCACAAAACTGGCATCCAACTACAAGTAGATTACCAAGACTATTTGAGACATAGTTATTCTTCCCTTACGTATTTCTCTGACTCAAGGAAAAGTGAAATGTTGTCCTGTCTCTTCATTCAAAGCAATTTAACATAGTGCAGTTCTAAGTGTCATCAGCAGATTAAAAGCACTGGCCTGGCTTGGGAGCTTGCTCAAAATGCAAATTCTCAGGCTCCACTCCAAATCACCTGAATCAGCAGTTGACTGCATGCACATTCAAGTTTGAAAAGTACTGTACTAAACAGAAAGAGAGAGAGGGAGGGAGACAGAGGGAGGAAGGAAGCGAGGAAGGGAGAAGAAAGAAAATACTGTACTGATCTAGAGGACTCATTCTTTAGTAAAAAAAAAAAAAAAAAAGCTAAGGAGGGAAGTCCATTTAGAAGGTCAACATTACTACATCTAATAAGAAGTCTCTTATTTTTGTTTTCAAAGAAGCAAAAATTCAATTCAACAAACATTTGTAGAGCTCCTACAGCACCTCAGCAAGATATTTTGAAATGGTTGTCCAACCAAGTAAAAATCTAGTAGTACGGATGGATACTGTATAGGTTGAAAAGTCTCAAAGAAACCAACTCTGTCTTAAGAGTCAAGGTATACAAGAATTGAGGAAAAAAGAAAGAGATTGCCCCTGCTTCATATTTTTCATGGACAGTATATGACCATTCTTAATTTCCTTGATTTTGATCTAAACTTGGGAGATAAAAAAAAAAAAATCAAAGGAGAGGAGAAATCCAAATTATAGTAGGGAAGTAAATCAACCGAAGAGATAAACCTCATGACTTAAATAAATAAAAATTCCATGACTTTAAATAAATAAATAAATAAATAAATAAATAAATAAATAAATAAATAAACAGGAAAAGAAAAGAAGACCCTTAAAGCCCTTATAAAGTCTAAAGTGTAGATATACTCTAACGAAGCTTTTGATTTAAGGTCTATTTGTCTTTGAGGTTCACACCCTTTGTAGTGTTCAAAAGCCTTTATATTGAGGGACTGTTTAGCATAAATGTCTATTGAGACTTCTTTCTATACAGCATAATCTGGCTATGTATCTAGCCATTCTGTCAAGTCATATCCTAAGGCCCAGGAGAACATCATTTTCTGAAGTAGACTGGTTGCAAGTCTTGATTTCTACGACTACCAGTAGTCTGAATAGTCTTCCTTTTAAAAATATAGTCACTGAATTAAAGATGTTTCGCTTGTTTTATTCCTAAACTAAGCTGTCTTGTCAAATTAGTTTCATCCAGTGCATGCGTGCACGTGCCCTTGCGCGAATGTGTGTAATTTTAAACAAAAGAGAGGTCAGTACTGATATATTGATAAATTTTTAAAAACAGCCCTTCCATCTTCCCATTATTAAAATAGGTTCTTCCCTCTTTTCAGTGAATTTTTAATTTCCAGACTGTGTGTTTTACAGAGGAGGCCTAATGTAGGTCACTACATGCCATCATGAATAATGGGAAAAAGGAAGTCAACTATCTCCCAATGCTTGTTAGCATGAAAACACAGCCCTGGATGCCTTATTATGCTTTTTGACTCTGAAGTCCTATGGGTCTGCCCGTGACTGCTGTGTGAACTCATTGTTCCTGCCAAATACATCAGCTGGGCTGGGAAGATTAATTCATTTTAACAGAGATGTGTCAACGTTGCTCCTGAAAAAGTGCTGAGATGCTATATTCGCAAAGACTGTCTTCAAAAAGAAAAAAAAAAGAAAATACTGTTTTTAATACTGGGTTCTGTCTCTCAATCCAAGAATTTTTCTACTTTGCCTATTTTCTCTTGGTCCAGGTTTTCCTAAGGTTGGTACCTATTTATTCCAAGTTAGAAATAACTAGATATCTTTGTTTTCGGAGTCCAGGTAGAGTAACAGGACTTCTTTGGGTGAACTAGGCACGTGTCTGTGCGTCTTGGCTGGCGCTCGGGCTAGCACATCTTCCAGTTTTTGCTTTTGCCCCTCCCTCTCGCTGTACTGCATTTGTTGAGGCAGCTTGCCTGCCTTGTGTCCCAACAGAGGGGACTCTCAGAGAGTTTCTAAATTCGCAGGGGGGAGGCTTGAAACCTCTTTCCACTCCAGGAAATACTAAGGGTTTGTAAACCTAAGGGATGTGAGCCAATTTAATCCCTAAAATCGATCACACAGCAGCACAGGAAACTTTCAAAATGGCCAAAGCTAAAACAGCGAAACCTGGGTTGCACTTAAAACCCACACCAGATGACAAAACCAACTCCAACACAAGGCTGTGAGAAACAACACATCACTGATTTCTTTTTCTCTCTGTAGGACTGAGTGGGAATGGATGGAGCATGCAGGCAAAGATTGGCCATGTAGCCATCTTGATATTTACCAAACAGTTTCCCATTTTGACAGTGTCTTCTGAAACTGACTTTTGTGTACCTGTTTCCTAAATGATCCTTAAAAGTAACTCCTTCCCTTCACATCCTCTGCACCTGAAGCAGTAACGTCTTGAAATATTGATCTATTTGCTGCTAGCTTTCATTAATTTCATCCATCCCTGAAGGCAGAGCCACATTTTTGCCCGCTAATGAAGACCTATTTAGGGGAGCTCAGGGCCCTTTATCAGCCCTGAATTAGCTTTGCAGTTTTAATGGGATTATTACTTAATTAAATAATGTGCCTGCATTTGCCAATGTATTTCTAAAGTGGGATGCAAGCTGCAACTGCCTACACGCCCATAGGTAAGCAGAACACCTCACACAGGCTTTGTTGCTTCTCCAAGAGAGTTAACATTCATTTTACATCTGTACATGGCCAGGCACATAATCACGTTCTGCAAATGTTGAATGCAGTACCATGTGCCACTGTCAGCCCTACAGCGCCTCTAGGGTATTTCAGTCTTAAAATGTATTAATGCAAATGTGGAAATGTCAGCAAGCTAGTATTATGTATGCACACCAATCATTCAAAGGGGGAAAAGAGATCCATTTTGGCCCAGATTATTTTGACTACAAGACCTTTAATTCCAAAGGTTTCTGGTTTGTTGAAGGTAGCTGTTTCCCAGAAAAATATTTGGTAAGTAAAAATATAAAGGTGACCACTGCCCAAATGACCTAGAATTCCAAAGAAAACTGAGCCCCAGAAGATGAACAGAGAAAGGGCAAGCAGTCTCTCTCTCTGTTGTCTCAGCCTTTCCCACCAGGTCACCGTTTCTAACTGACAAGCCAAATAATTTTAGTCAGTAACTGATAAGAAAGCAAATTAAATTTCATTTGGTTTCAAAAAGTATTGCAATATGCATATGAGTTGATCTAAACTCATTCTAAGAAATTTAACAGGGTACATTTTCTTTTATTACTTCATGTTCTCTCAATAAGGAATCCCTTAAGATAAAAATTAAAACCACTGGAAAAATGAAAAGATGCCCGCCTTGAATGGAGGAGGGGCTAATATTTTTTAAAAATGATTTTGACAATTTGAAGAATCAAGTTGAGAGGCAAATTTTTCTTTGAAGAACTTAATCATTTTCCTATCATGAATAACTCTAACTACGAGGAACAATATTTTTTAAATTCTATAAATTATACATCATAATGGTGACATAACTTCTCCATTAAAAACCGTCAACAGATGAATGGATAAAGAAGATGTGGCACATATATACAATGGAATATTACTCAGCCATAAAAAGGAATGAAACTGAGTTATTTGTAGTGAGGTAGATGGACCCAGAGACTGTCATACAGAGTGAAGTAAGTCAGAAAGAGAAAAACAAATACCATATGCTAACACATATATATGGAATCTAAAAAAAAAAAAAAAAAACATGGTCATGAAGAACCTAGGGGCAAGATGGGAATAAAGATGCAGACCTACTAGAGAATGGACTTGAGGATATGGGGAGGGGGAAGGATAAGCTGTGACAAAGTGAGAGAGTGGCATGGACATATATACGCTACCATATGTAAAATAGATAGCTAGTGGAAAGCAGCCACATAGCACAGGGAGATCAGCTCGGTGCTTTGTGACCACCTAGAGGTGTGGGATAGGGAGGGTGGGAGGGAGGGAGACGCAAGAGAGAAGAGATATGGGGACATATGTGTATGTATAACTGATTCACTTTGTTATAAAGCAGAAACTAACACACCATTGTAAAGCAATTATACTCCAATAAAGATGTTAAAAAAAAAAACCTGATGACGAAAATTAGCACTTGCCTCCAGGAAGTGCAGGCAAATCAACCAAAATAGTTTACACAAAATTCAAATTATATGAACATTGCTTTTTCCTCACCCCTTCATGCCTGCAGTGACGTATACCACTTAACTTCCTCCTATTTACTTAGGAGAAAAATATTTAAAACATTTGTTAGGATATAACCAACACACACTTTGTGAGCATGTACCTACAGCAATGCTTGCATAAAACACCTTCTTTGATGCAAAATAATGTTTACAGTAATCATATTCTGGTTGTGCTGTTATTTTTATTCTAAAAGTGTTGTGTGTATGCTGTGGGATAAAGCAGACGAGTATTTACATTGGTGTTTCTAGGACCTGTGATTGTCAGCATGGCAGAAAGAAGAACAGATGTAAGATAGATGAGGTAAGATAAAAACCTGGTAGACCTGAATTTGTATTGGAAGTTTCAGTTTGAACTCAAAACGATTTTATCTTTAAACAATGTATACAGCATATGTTGTTTATATACTAGCTCTGTCCAATGAAGAGACCACGAAACAAAGACCAATCCAGTAGTAATGAGCACGTGTAGTGCCAAGATTATGCTCTCTTCAATACTAAAAAGATGAAAGTTCTTTGGAAAAAAAAGTCTGAATCCACGTTTGCATCAGGATATGTACAAGAAGAGCCTGAAACATCCTATAATACCAGGAAGCAAAGAAGATTTATAAGACTTTGTTTTACAAGACTACTAAAGACATGTCAAAAGGACTCAAAATCCACTCTGAAGAGGTTCCCACAGCTCAAAATAGGACAGTTAAGCATAAGAACACAATTGGAATGAATTAAAATATTTCAAATATGTTTAAGTACATAAGTCAATATGTAAATACTGAAAATAATAAATTTACTGGTCACTTTTGGAGAATGATAGGGCATGAATGCCTTAAAACTAATACAGAGGAGATTGGTTCAAGATGGCAGAGTAGAAGGACATGCTCTCACTCCCTCTTGTGAGAACACTGGAATCACACCTAACTGCTGAACAATCATCAACAGGAAGACACTGGAACTCACCAATAAAGATACCCCACATCCAAAGACAAAGGAGAGGCCACAATGAGATGGTAGGAGGGATGCAATCACAATAAAATCAAATCCCATAACTGCTGGGTGGGTGACTCACAAACTGGAGAACACTTATACCACAGAAGTCCACCTACTGGAGTGAAGGTTCTGAGCCCCACGTCAGGCCTCCAAACCTGGGGGTCCAGCAATGGGAGGAGGAATTCCTATAGCATCAGACTTTGAAGGCTAGCAGGATTTGATTGCAGGACTTCAACGGGACTGGGGGAAACAGAGACTCCACTCTTGGAGGGCACACACAAAGTAGTGTGCACATCGGGACCCAGGGGAAGGAGCAGTGACCCCATAGAGACTGAACCACACCTACCTGCTAGTGTTGGAGGGTCTCCTGCAGAGGCTGGGGGTGGCTCTGTCTCACCGTGAGGACAAGGACACTGGCAGCAGAGGTTCTGGTAAGTATTCCTTGGCGTGAGCACTCCCAGAGTCCACCATTAGCCCCACCAAAGAGGCCCGGTAGGCTCCAGTGTTGGGTTGCCTCAGGCCAAACAATGAACAGAGAGGGGACCCAGCCTCACCCATCTGCAGACAAGCAGATTAAAGTTTTACTGAGCTCTGCCCACCAGAGCAACAGCCAGCTCGGCCCACCACCAGTCCCTGCCATCAGGAAACTTGCACAAGCCTCTTAGATACACTCATTCACCAGAGGGCAGACAGCAGAAGCAAGAAGAACTACAATCCTGCAGCCTGTGGAACAAAAACCATATTCACAGAAAGACAGACAAGATGAAAAGGCAGAGGGCTATGCACCAGATGAAGAAACAAGATAAAACCCCAGAAAAATAACTAAATGAAGTGGAGAGAGGCAACCTTCCAGAAAAAGAATTCAGAATAATGATAGTAAAGATGATACAGGACTCAGAAAAAGAATGGAGGCAAAGATCGAGAAGATGCAAGAAATGTTTAACAAAGATCTACAAGAATTAATGAACAAACAAACAGAGATGAACAATACAACAACTGAAATGAAAAATACACTAGAAGGAATCAATAGCAGAATAACTGAGGCAGAAGAACGGATAAGTGACCTGGAAGACAGAATGGTGGAATTCACTGCCATGCAACAGAATAAAGAAAAAAGAAAGAAAAGAAATGAAGACAGCCTAAGAGACCTCTGGGACAACATTAAACGCAACAACATTCACATTATAGAGGTCCCAGAAGGAGAAGAGAGAGAGGAAGGACCCAAGAAAATATTTGAAGAGATTATAGTCAAAAACTTCCCTAACACGGGAAAGGAAATAGCCACCCAAGTCCAGGAAGCACAGCGAGTCCCATACAGGATAAACCCAAGGAGAAACATGCCGAGACACATAGTAATTAAATTGGCAAAAATTAAAGGCAAAGAAATATTATTGAAAGCAGTAAGGGAAAAATGACAAATAACATACAAGGGAACTCCCATAAAGTTAACAGCTGATTTCTCAGCAGAAACTCTACAAGCCAGAAGGGAGTGGCATGATATACTTAAAGTGATGAAAGGGAAGAACCTACAACCAAGATTACTCTACCCAGCAAAAATCTCATTCAGATTTGACGGAGAAATCAAAAGCTTTACAGACAAACAAAAGCTAAGAGAATTCAGCATCACCAAACTGGCTCTACAACAAATGCTAAAGGAACTTCTCTAAGTGGGAAACACAACAGAAGAAAAGGACCTACAAAAACAAACCCAAAACAATTAAGAAAATGGTAAAAGGAACATACATATCGATAATCACCTTAAACGTGAATGGATTAAATGCTCCAACCAAAAGACACAGGCTTGCTGAATGGATACAAAAACAAGACCCATATATATGCTGTCTACAAGAGACTCACTTCAGACTTAGGGACACATACAGACTGAAAGTGAGGGGATGGAAAAAGATATTCATTGCACATGGAAATCGAAAGAAAGCTGGAGTAGCAATACTCATATCAGATAAAATAGACTTTAAAATAAAGAATGTTACAAGAGACAAGGAAGGACACTACAGAATGATCAAGGGATCAATCCAAGAAGAAGATATAGCAAGTATAAATATATATGCACCCAACATACGAGCACCTCAATACATAAGGCAACTGCTAACAGCTATAAAAGAGGAAATTGACAGTAACACAATAATAGTGGCAGACTTTAACACCTCACTTACACCAATGGACAGATCATCCAAACAGAAAATTAATAAGGAAACACAAGCTTTAAATGACACAGTAGACCAGATAGATTTAATTGATATTTAAAGAACATTCCATCCAAAAACAGCAGACTACACTTTCTTCTCAAGTGCGCACAGAACATTCTCCAGGATAGATCACATATTGGGTCACAAATCAAGGCTCAGTAAATTTAAGAAAATTGAAATCATATCAAACATCTTTTCTGACCACAACGCTATGAGATTAGAAATGAATTACAGGGAAAAAAACGTAAAAAACTCAAACACATGGAGGCTAAACAATACATTACTAAATTACCAAGAGATCACTGAAGAAATCAAAGAGGAAATCAAAAAATACCTAGAGACAAATGACAATGAAAACACGACGCTCCAAAATCTATGGGATGCAGCAAAAGCAGTTCTAAGAGGGAAGTTTATAGCTATACAAGCCTACCTCAAGAAACAAGAAAAATCTCAAATAAACAATCTAACGTTACACCTAAAGGAAGCAGAGAAAGCAGAACAAAGAAAACCCAAAGTTAGCGGAAGGAAAGAAATCATAAAGATCAGAGCAGAAATAAATGAAATAGAAACAAAGAAAACAATAGCAAAGATCAATAAAACTATAAGTTGGTTCTTTGAGAAGATAAACAAAATTGATAAACCATTAGCCAGACTCATAAAGAAAAAGTGGGAGAGTACTCAAATCAATAAAATTAGAAATGAAAAAGAAGTTACAACAGACACCGCAGAAATACAAAGCATCCTAAGAGACTACTACAAGCAACTCTATGCCAATAAAATGGACAACCTAGAAGAAATGGACAAATTCGTAGAAAGGTATAACCTTCCAAAACTGAACCAGGAAGAAATAGAAAATATGAACAAACCAATCACAAGTAGTGAAATTGAAGCTGTGATTAAAAATCTTCCAACAAACAAAAGTCCAGGACCACATGGCTTCACAGGTGAATTCTATCAAACATTTAGAGAAGAGCTAACACCCCAAACTCATTCTATGAGGCCACCATCACCCTGATACCAAAACCAGCCAAAGATACTACAAAAAAAGAAAATTACAGAAAAATATCACTGAGGAATATAGATACAAAAATCCTCAACAAAATACTAGCAAACAGAATCCAACAGCACATTAAAAGGATCATACGCCGTGATCAAGTGGGATTTATCCCAGTGATGCAAGGATTCTTCAATATACGCAAATCAATCAGTGTGATAAAACATATTAACAAATTGAAGAATAAAAACCATATGATCATCTCAATAGATGCAGAAAAAGCTTTTGACAAAATTCAACACCCATTTATGATAGAAACTCTCCAGAAAATGGGCATAGAGGTGACCTACCTCAACATAATAAAGGCTATATACAGCAAACCCACAGCAAACATCATTCTCAATGGTGAAAAACTGAAAGCATTTTCTCTAAGATCAGGAACAAGACAAGGATATCCACTCTCACCACTATTATTCAACATAGTTTTGGAAGTCCTAGCCATGGCAATCAGAGAAGAAAAAGAAATAAAAGGAACACAAATTGGAAAAGAAGAAGTAAAACTGTCACTGTTTGCAGATGACATGATACTCTACATAGAGAATCCTAAAGATGTCACCAGAAAATGACTAGAGCTAATCAATGAATTTGGTAAAGTTGCAGGATACAAAATGAATGCACAGAAATCTCTTGCATTCCTATATACTAATGATGAAAAATCTGAAAGAGAAATTAAGGAAACACTCCCATTTACCACTGCAACAAAAAGAATAAAATACCTAGGAATAAACCTACCTAGGGAGACAAAAGACCTGTATGCAGAAAACTATAAGACACTGATGAAAGAAATTAAAGATGATACCAACAGATCAAGAGATATACCATGTTCTTGGATTGGAAGAATCAACATTGTGAAAATGACTATACTACGCAAAGCAATCTACAGATTCAGTGCAATACATATCAAATTACCAATGGCATTTTTTACAGAACTAGAACAAAAAATCTTAAAATTTGTATGGAGACACAAAAGACCCTGAATAGCCAAAGCAGTCTTGAGGGGAAAAAACGGACCTGGAGGAATCAGACTCCCTGACTTCAGACTATACTACAAAGCTACAGTAATCAAGACAATATGGTACTGGCACAAAAACAGAAATATAGATCAATGGAAGAAGATAGAAAGCCCAGAGATAAATCCACACACCTATGGTCAACTAATCTATGACAAAGGAGGCAAGGATATACAATGGAGAAAAGACAGTCTCTTCAATAAGTGGTGCTGGGAAAACTGGACAGCTACATGTAAAAGAATGAAATTAGAACACTCCCTAACACCATACACAGAAATAAACTCAAAATGGATTAGAGACCTAAATGTGAGACCGGACACTATAAAACTCTTAGAGGAAACCATAGGAAGAACACTCTTTGACCTAAATCACAGCAAGGTCTTTTTTGATCCACCTCCTAGAGTAATGGAAATGAAAACAAAAATAAACAAATGGGACCTAATGAAACTTAAAAGCTTTTGCACAGCAAAGAAAACCATAAACAAGATGAAAAGACAACCCTCAGAATGGGAGAAAGTATTTGCAAACAAATCAACAGACAAAGGATTAATCTCCAGAATATATAAACAGCTCATGCAGCTCAATATTAAAAAAAAACAAGCCAATCCAAAAATGGGCAGAAGACCTAAATAGACATTTCTCCAAAGAAGAAAGCACATGAAAAGCTGCTCAACATCACTAATTATTAGAGAAATGCAAATCAAAACTACAATGAGGTATCACCTCACTCCTGTTAGAATGGGCATCATCAGAAAGTCTACAAATAACAAATGCTGGAGAGGGTGTGGAGAAAAGGGAACCCTCTTGCACTGTTGGTGGGAATGTAAATTGATACAACCACTATGCAGAACATTATGGAGGTTCCTTAAAAAACTAAAAATAGAGCTACCCTATGACCCAGCAATCCCACTACTGGGCATATACCCAGAGTAAACAATAATTCAAAAATACACATGCACCCCAATGTTCATTGCAGCACTATTACAATAGCCAGGTCATGGAAGCAACCTACATGCCCATCAACAGACGAATGAATAAAGAAGATGTGGTACATATATACAATGGAATATTACTCAGCCATAAAAAGGAATGAAGTTGGGTCATTTGTAGAGACGTGGATGCATCTAGAGACTGTCATACAGAGTGAAGTAAGTCAGAAAGAGAAAAGCAAATATCGTATATTAACACATATATGTGGAATTTAGAAAAATGGTACAGATGAACCGGTTTGCAGAGCAGAAATTGAGACACAGATGTAGAGAACAAACATATGGACACCAAGGGGGGAAAGTGGCAGGGGGTTGGGGTGGTGTGATGAATTGGGAGATTGGGATTGACATGTATACACTGAAGTGTATAAAATGGATGACTAATAAGAACCTGCTGTATAAAAAAATAAATAAAATAAATTTCAAGGAAAAAAAATAACTAATAAAGAGAAAGAATTGGTACTATCTTCTATCTCATGGTAACCAAATGGTTAATGAGACCAAGTTTCTCTTTATAAGGTATATCAGTTAATAAATGAAAAAGAAATGATGAAATATCACCATTCTGTAATCTCTAATGAACTATTCGATCTAGACAATGATCATTAATGAATGCTAACATAAAGAGACAGAAAACTTGACGGTCTTCATCCTGATAGAAGTATCACCTAATAGTCTTGATAAATTTTTTTAAAAAATTAGACCCAAATCCAATAAATCCTCAATATAGAGATACCAAAGTAGAAGTATCATGGGGGTGCAATCAGCACAATCTAGATTGTGGACAAATGACTAGGTTTTTTTCAATAATAAAGGGAGAGAGTGGGAGGGAAGAAGCCATGTGTTAAGAGAAATATAGGAGACGTATCAATTATTTGTAAAGCCCTTATGCTAATCCTGATTTGAACATGCACAGACCTTAACACTAATCCCGATTCAATTAACTGTTAAAAATATTAATGAGATCATTGGAGAAATTTGAAAACAGACTAAATATATATTGTTATTAAGAAAGTATGCTGATTTTTCTGTAAGACAATGGCATTGTGTTTATTTTTAAGAATCTTTACCTTTTAGAGATACATGCTGAAATATTTATGAATAAAATAATATGATGTCTGGCATTTGCTTCAAAATAATCCTTGGGGAGGGAGAAAGTGTACAGGGGTATAGATAGAACAAGATTGGCTATGAGTTAATAATTATTCAATCTGAGCTGTGGTATACAGCAGTTCATTACAGCATTAGTCTCCCTATAAGTCTGACATTTTCCTTCATAAAAAGCTAAAAAATATCCTTCTTTGAAATCTGGCAGTGAACATCAGGTCACTATGGGAAATCTTTAACAATAAAATCCACACAGCTAAATTTAGGGTACAGATTTAAATCATTGTGGAGATTGCTGCCCTTGAGGTCGTTTTGGTCGACCTTTTGTCATCCAACCAGATTTTACCAAAACTATCCGTTCTGCTCATTTCTAGCATAGATGACTTCTTTGGTCTGGTTGCAGTATTCAGTGAAGCACCAGACAGGATTAGACTTGGGGAAGAAAACAGCAAGAAAGCATCATAAAATCATTTTGACTTGTTTTTCCTACTTTTATTTTGGTAACTCTCCCAACTGAATGATACCTGCAAATTAATTTTACTGAGTGCGCTTTTTCCCACTATACAAACAGCTTTCCTCATCACAGCCAGTAGGAAAATGAATCTCCCAAAGCTATTCTCTTCCAGTGCTTGTTGTACAATCAACACATCTGTGACAGTGCTGTCTCACTGAAAGCTCACAGCAAAGCAAGCATGATATAAACACATGGGGACAGACAGCACGCTGAGCTCTTCTCTGATACCCCAGAATTATTCTAGGGCTTATAGTTATGACTAGGGCATACCCTGAGGGCTAAATGTTACTAATGAAAAACCAAATATACCTAATTAACTGCACTGCTCTGGGCTAGTGAGAGACCAGAAATTTCCAAAGCCACTTGAGAATGGTCGTATTTATATAGAATGGTGCTACATGTGAGAGTATTTCTTTGAAGCACATACCTACTCCTTTTATCCCTAGTGCCTGTCTCTTTGGACTGTTTATGCTACACTGATTCAAATCCTAACACTGGGATTCTTCTTGCTAACGCTAAAGTGGAAGGGGCCACTATCATGGCTATTTGTCTTGCATTTCATTAGAAGCTATGCATTTTTGGTGCTCAGAAGTAGAAAACACTAAATTCCACCTACATTATCAGTAGGAGAGTTGAGCCAGATAAGATTTTAAAATAATTATCAACATTTAAATTATACCCAGAGACATCAGAAACTCCCCTTCTCAAGCACACACTGCAATATAGTTGAAAGTTTAAATTTGATAATAAGGAAGTATAAAAGACAAGATATTTTGAGGAAATCAGAATGTTAATATTAGAATTATAGTCAATGCTCAATTTATCCATGGTATTACACAAAAAGGCAAAATTAACAGTAATTCAAACTTTCAGCAATCAGTTTCAATATTTTCCTTCAGCAGTTCTTTATTAGAACTAGATATATGAACTAAGGTAAACTGATTTATAATTCTACTTCTCTCTCACATACTGGTTACCTTTCTAAAGAGGGAGGAAAAGTGGTGAGCAATAGTTATACGGGAGAAGAGGAGGAGGAAGAGGGAGTAAGGGGAGGAAGCAGGAAAAGTAAGGAGTAGGAGAAGAATAAGACAGGCAGGCCTCGGGAAAGGTGGTTTACAGAATGCTGCAGAAAACCGGATGTAATGAAAAAAATGCAAATTGGTTTTTAGATCATTGAGTGAACGGTATGTATATCTCATTTCTCTTCAAGAATCCACTGTTAATGATTTTAAGGAATGCATAATTTCAACATGGTATTCCGCTTAACATGTTAAATGCTAAGTTATGGTGTTCACGATCGTAGGACCTATTTGCAGGCAAGAAGCTATGCAACCTTATTAGAGAATCAATAGCTTGTTCTGTTTCGTGCTCTCAGTAAATTTTTGCCACAGCTTCCAAAGAAGTTTAGGTCCTAAAGTTCTCTCACATTTCTATTTTAAAACAGAAATGTGTAGACTTCTTTCGGCTAAAATCCAATTTATTCAATAGCAAATTGAGCTAAATAAGAAGAAATCTAAAGATATCTTGGAGAAGCAGCCAGTGTTTTTTTGGAGCCTCAAGCCAATCAAAAGGGAGAGAACAGAAGGTGGGGTAGGTGGAATAAATGGGGCCTAGCTGCTGGCTCATCAAGTAATCATAATAGTCAAAAACATATAACAATCAGTTTGAAAAGTTACTCTGTTCATTTGATAGCTGGCAAAAGAACTCAGCAAAGATTTACCATAAAAGACAATAAGGCTGCTTCTCAGAGGACTCACCTGTCTTTCCCGGTTTCCTTCTTAAACACTCCATCACAGTAACTCATGCGCTTCTCTGTGGTCACGTAAATCTGGGCATTGGGATAGATGTCAACAGTCTTTTTCAACATGTTGTAAACAATGCCATTGCCGTCTTTCCTCATATTGCGGAAAGGGCCCCAAATAACATAAATAGTAGCATTTGCTTCCTTGAAAAAATAATCAGGGTTTTTCAGCAAAAGAGGAACGCTGGTATGGGATACAACTCGAATCATTGTCATGCGGCCAACATCTTCTTCATAGCCCTTGGTGGGGGCATTGTTCATTCTCCAAATGCAGGAAGACTGGTCTATCTCGTTCCCCACCTTCTGGCCAACCATCTGACCTGAGTTTGACACTATGGCACAAAGCTTACAGTCCAGTTGCAAAGGCTGAAAAACAAAAAGAGAAACAGGGCGGGGGGAGAAATGTGTAAATTAGTAAGTTCCATCTATCCAAACAAGTTTCTCTGGGAAAACAGAAAATCCAGATATTGTGCATAACTGCTGAGTGTGAGAATACCTCTGGAAATATATTTATACCAAACCAACAGTAGTTGTGTTGCACTTTAATTTATTATTTAATTATGCCTGTCTATTAGACGGTAACCTCAGTAACAGCAGAATCCATGTGTCTTCTTCATTTTAACTCCACTCCCCAGAAGTCCCTGGAATACTATAGTAGCTCAATATATAGTGGTTAAGTCAGGAAATGAAAGCAATTTAATTTAGATAATTAAGATAATTTATTAATTAAGATAATTTATTAGGACCCTGAACTTAATATTAGGGAAGAAATGGACTTTTCCAATTCATCTAGAATTACTGATTTAGTTGAAAAGAGAAAAGCAGTCCAGAAGAAACATATCAACATACCAACAGGTTCAATCTAGGTGGGCAAATTGAGTAGCAAAGAGACTCAGAAAAGTCACCAGGATAATTATCACACAACTGTCAATGATAGGGACTCAAAGCAGTTATTTGACTAACTACTAACTACTATGTACTATGTTCTAGGGGTTGGGGATTCAGCTGTGAAAATCTTAAACAAATATCCCTGCCCTCACAGAGCTTACATACAAGTGAGGGAAGAAAGGCAACAGACAAATCTGCACAGTATATGTTAGATGGAGGTAAGTGCTAAATAGGGAAAATTAAAGCAAGGAAGGAGGTAAGGATGTATCTATGTGAATGTATGTGTGTGTGTTGGTGGAGTGACCAGAAAAGGCCTCAGGAAAAAATTATATTTGAGGAAAGACTTGAATGAAGTAAAAGGGCTGACCATGGGATTTTGCAAAAAAAAAAAAAAAAGGCATTACTGCAAATACCCCAGGGTAGGAGAGGAACAATAGGGAGGGCAATGTAGCCTGGCAGAGCATTGAAAATAGCGAGTGAGTACTGGGGCAAGAGAGCTGGCAGAGGAGCCATCACTTAGGGCCTTTTACTTAAGAGCCACTGAGGGCTCTGGGCAGGGGAATGACTGATCCAAATCACATTGTAACAGCTTTGGCTGCTGTGTGGAAAACTGACACAAGGAAGGCAGGGGTAGAAACTGTGAGAACAGGATGCTGCCATAATCCCAGCAAGAGAGGATGATGGCTTGGACCAGGTTGGGTAGCAGAGGAGGTGGTAAGAAGCTGGTCACATGCTGGATATTTTCTGAAGGTAGGGCTTGCTGGGTTGACCAGTAGATGGAAGGTGAGATCTGAGAGAGAGAAAGGAGTCGAGGATAACTTCAGATTTTTAGCCTAAGCAATTGGAAGCCTGGAGCTGCCTTTAACTGAGAAGGAGAAGGCTTCAGGAGAAACAGACCGGGGGAGGAAGCAGGAGCTCATTTCCAGACCTGTTAGATTTAAGGTGACTTGAACATAGACTCCTGCAGCAAATGTTATAACAAAACTACTCAAGCAGCTTTTGTTTATCTTCCTGATTACTAAAGTAATATGGGCTTGCTGTGGAAAACTTGAAAAATATAAAAAGAATTAAAACTCTCCATATTTCCACCACTCAATAACTGCTACAATGTTTTGTAGTATTTTCTTCCTTCTAGACATGTTGAGAAATACCATTTATACAATTTGGCCACCTTGATTTTTCAATTAATTTCACATCATTAAACTTTCCCATGTTAATAAATAGTCCTTAGAGATATATTTAATGCCTGCATAATATTGCATTGTATGGACATAACATAATGTACCTCTCTGCCTCTTTCTGGGCATTAGCTATTATCTGATTCTTTTCTATTACAAAAAAATTGCTTTGATGAGCATCCTTATGCTTCCCATTGTATTCTGGATGCTAACAGTTATTACATTAATTTAACTTTACTTCTTTGATTTCGTTTTTATGGTTCACTGTAAAATACACTAGAATGACAAGGTTATTTGAGATGTCAGATTAAGAATTTCAAAAAAACTTGGGGCTTCCCTGGTGGCGCAGTGGTTGAGAATCTGCCTGCCAATGCAGGGGACACGGGTTCGAGCCCTGGTCTGGGAAGATCCCACATGCCGCAGAGCAACTGGGCCCGTGAGCCACAACTACTGAGCCTGCGCGTCTGGAGCCGGTGCTCCACAACAAGAGAGGCCGCAACAGTGAGAGGCCCGTGCACCGCAGTGAAGAGTGGCCCCCGCTTGCCACAACTGCAGAAAGCCCTCGCACAGAAACGAAGACCCAACACAGCCAAAAATATAAATAAATTAATTAATTAAAAAAAAAAAAAACTTTACTTATGCAGCCCACAAAGGTCCATTTGTGAAGTGCCTTAAAACTCTGCTATGAAAGTGACTGTCCATCACTCCTGCTACAGTAAGATTTCTGAACTAAGGTGGGCAGCAGGTGATCCAGGCACCAGGTTAGAATAGGTCCGCTCAAAGTGGGTGAGTATATTAGGGCACTTGGAAACGGGGTTCTCTAGGTTGGTGCCATAGTGAAAACTTCACCAATGGGCGAATGGAGGCACAGGGGGTTGCCTCTGAGAATCAGGCATTGATCTGAGCCCCTTCCTCATGCACCTAGAAGCCCACAGTCTTCGGGGATGATAAGGAAGAACACAAAGTTCTTCCTGCCAGGCGATTTGCAGCTGGGCCTGACATCCATTTCACTTAGCTGAGTCCTCCAAACTCACTTAGAGTCACACAAATCACTGCCTGATTTAAATTGTGTGGGTCACATGGCACATTCCAACTTATCACCAAGATGCATATGGTGCAGGGAGGTTAGGTTCCATTTACTGTTCCAAGAAGTTGCTTCACTGTATGATAAAAACATTTTGAGGATACGGCCTCCACACATTAAAAAAAAATCAAAAAGAAAAAAGAAAGATATAAAGAAAAAGCCTTGGATATGTTCTAATCTACAACATGTAGCAATCTGCATTGGATTTCCAAGTCATTAAAGTGAATTAGCTGGTTCTGCTGTTACAAAGCTTAATTTAACTCATAAAAATCAGTCTACTGGTTTCACTTGACAATTGTGACCTCTGAGAGTGATCAATTAAGACATCACAATCTGTTTCATGACAACATATCAGGATGCTGCAGCTGTGCAGTTTATGAGGTCAGCAGCTGACTAACAACTTGAGGGCAAACACTGGGAATAACAGCCTCTTGTCTATGTGACAAACATGTAATTGGGCAGGGTGCTACGAATGTAATGACTTTGGGGATAGGTGGTGATCTTTAAATTGCCCCTTTCTTTTATACTATTCGCTTGGCCATATTGTCATCACGGCCAGAGTGGTAAGAAACTTCTGCATGTCATACTTCTTGTTCTCAGACCTGCCTAGCTGTCTGGTTTCCTGAATGAGGTGCCAGGAGACATTGCTGCATGGAGTGACTGCTCTATTTACCACTTGGTTGCAGGAACCATCTTTACAGTATGATAGGCGTGCAGGGCTAGATGAATGAAACAATCCTAATCAGAATCGGAAGCTTCAGGTAACACGAAGAGCTTGTTAAAGCACAAGGGACTCATTTATATGTTTGAAGGCACCTTCAAACTACAGTAAGCCATGATAAAAAGAAAGACGCACCTGGGCATGAATGGATGGTTTGACCCAAGAGCTGCTCTTATCTGGTTATCTCAGTTCCTTTTATTAGCTTTATCGCTGCATCTTGTGATCTCAACTTTCTTTGTTAAAACGTCCTGCTGTTTCTTGAGCTCGTTTATGTTATTTGATTTGAGGCCCTTGCTTGAAAATTTATTCCATATGTGTCCACTCGCTCAGTTCTGCCTCAGTAAGCAGTTTCTTTCTAGATTGAGGCCCTGGATTTTCTGAGACCTTTGGAAAGATTTATCTGGCTCCACTTTATCAAGTCTCATCTTAACTTTCAATTCTCCTTTTCAGTTGACTTGTGCCTAGTTTTTGTTTCTCTTTATTAAAAACAAACTTGACCTCCTTGTCTTTTCCTCTTGTACACTCAAAACATCAAGCCAAACACTTTGCTTGGGCTTGGGCTGTGTCTATAAACTGAGATCACCACAAATATACAGCCGACCCTGTCTAGGCAACTGTGTCACTGTTAAGAGAAAGCTCACAAATGTCAAACGCTTCCTTTTATTTGACATCTAAGACACTGATTTTTTTTTAGTGGTAACATCATTATACAGGCATACCTTGTTTTACTGTGCTTCGTTTTATTGTGCTTCATAGATATTGCGTTTTTTACAAATTGAAGGTGTGCAGCAACCCACGTTGTCATATGATGGTTAGCGTATTTTAGCAATAAAGTATTTTTTAAATTAAGGCATGTACTTGTTTAGACATAAGGCGATTGCACAGTTAATAGACTATAGTATAGTGTAAACATAACTTTTACATGCCCTCGGAAACCAAAAAATTCGTGTGACTTTACTGCAATATTCACTTCATTGCAGTGGTCTGGTACAGAACCTGCAATATCTCCAAGGTTTGCCTTATTTGATTTGGGTATTTTCTCCCTCTGCAAAATATACTGGCTCTATACCTGCATACCTGGTAATAAACAGTCAGCTTGGGGAAAGTTAAGTATTTGGTGACATCTAGTAAACAATCAAGTAATTTTTACCTAGTACCTATTCTGTGCAAGGCTCTGTTAAGGGTAAAATAATTTTAGAATTCTAATCAGTGTGAGCTTTAACCTCAGTACACAGCCTTGAGGTAGGTGGGGAAGTTTTATGATCAACTAGGGTCAATTCATAGACTATTTTAAAGGTCTAAGGCATTGCCTTGAAAAGCAAGTCCTTTCTCTGCTAAAACAAATCTTGACATTTGCCTCCTTATAAGAAAAAGGACTTGATTCCTGTCTGGGATGCAGGGAGAGGATGAGAGAGGGAAGAAGCAGTGTGAGGGAGATATATAAGTATGGTGTATTATATTTATTGATATTAACATGATTGAATACATACTATGGGCCAGTCATCCTGCCCAGCACTTTATTACATTATTCCATTCAGTTCTCATAATAAATTCTTCAAAAGTTAGTTTTTATTTCCCATTATTGAGTTGAGGAAATTGAGACAAACATTATGTCCAGTGGGTACTAGATGTCTTTCAGGTTAAAAAGAGAGCACATACTATCTTTCATGAAATGCACTCACAGCACTATTAAGAAGTGGGGGATATTAAAGAAATATTTACTATTAATTTGCACTATCCCTAAATACATATAGGCAAACACCTCAAATCTCACCCAGTATCATATTAAAATTATTTATAATAAATTATAAATTAATGTTTTTAACCATGCTGGCGGCCAAGAATGTCACCAAAACAGGACAAAGTTCTTAGTTGATGAAAGTCTTCTCAGGAGTGTTACCGTTTGCATGGGGGTAAAATTAACCTCTCCTTTCTGACAATGGCATTACGATGGCATAAGAAATTATGTGGACAATTTTTTCTTAATATTTCAGTTTGAAATACGGCTGAAATTTTAGTCTAAGATAAACTAATCATGACCAATTTTATTGGCTTTAAAATGGTCCTCCACATCTTTTCACTCAATTGGCTTTTCAAACTTTTTTTCATAGCAGCAGCGAATCGTGTTTGTTTCTGAAGCATTAAATGATTACAGTCCGTGTCCGAGAAAACAAAAGGCCATGGCAGATGTTGTTATAAGCTGGTCTCCGTGGCTAAAGAGAATACCTCCCCCTGTCGGAAAGCCTCCTTGAGGCAAATGCACTCTAGAAGCCCCCAGTGGCTGCTTTCAAGTCCTTGGGAAGCAAAGTCAGCTGGAGACGCCAAGCCCTCCTCTAACTCTTTGAGTCGCTCCCCTCTCCATACGTACGAAGGTTCTAGGACATCGGCTGCCTGGGATAGTATGCTCATCCTGTAGGTCATTTTACAGGCATGCTGATTTTTATTTTTGTGTTATCAGAAGCGTGAGCATTTAGCACAGAAATGGATTCTTGTTTGCATAAACGTTGAAGAACGTAAGCGCAAGAAATCCTTGATACTATGGAGGTAAGGAGGAAGACGTGGCTCTTCTCATCTCTTTTTAAGAGTCTGTGGTATTTTAATAATTAGATTTATTTTCCTGTGTGGAAGTATTATTTAGGTGGACTCTAGAAACCAATTTACCATGACATGCCCAACTGATCCTTGCCTGGTTGAAAAAAAAAAATGACCAAAACTAACAGGTCACTCACTCTGATCGGCAAGTTTCACCTTTTGTTGAGTCACAGTCACTTTTCTCTTCAAACTAGGACACATATAGTTAAAGACTTCTTTCTGTTTTTCTGCTCTAAATGTACACACACACACACACACACACACACACACACACACACGGTCACCCTCATCCAGCTAATGAGACAGCTCACTCTCCTGGCCACTTTCTCCATCCTACTCCTTACCAACCACTCTGGAAAATTCCCCTTCTCTCTTCTTTGGGTAAGAATCTGACAAACTGCCCTTTCCTTTTTGAATGATATATTGGGACAACTGCTAAGCACTTTACATTTTAATCAGTAAGAAGAATGAAATATTTAACCTTTGCTTTTTTCTCCATGAATAAGCTTATAGACAATACAATAGATAATTAAAATCTGTGAATTAAAACTTGCAAAACAGTGTGGTTTCCCCAGCAAAGAGAAATGGCCAGGTACGAAAGGTCACCTGTCAACCAGTTCTAGTTATTAAATCTCTGCATTTATCACTGAGGTGGCTCTACAGAAAACGAAGGTCAAGACATTAAATTATGAAACAGTCAGGATTAGAAAAGGTCACTAAAAATTCAAGTAAAATTTAACCAAACCTGCTAATTCTATACCCTACAAGTAAGCAGACACAGCCAGGGATGAAACACAGCACTGGACAGAGCTAATCTATCTCCCTACTTTAGCCCCATATTGAAAATGGATTTCTATTTGATGTCTTGAAGTCTAAAATGAAACTTGCTCATCTCAAATAAAAGCAGGAGCTTCGATAAATATTTCAGAACGAAAATCATGTTTGAATCGAACCAGCTTAAATTATTAAAAACATTGTTTTATACTATTCTAAGGGTTGCTTTCACTTCAACCATGAGAATGCAATTTAAAGTATCGGCAATGGGGCACTCCTGGCACCTTAAATGCTTTACAGGACAATTAGCAACTCACCACTCACTAATTTACTACTTTAATGTTGAAACAAATGAGATCTTTGCTTTTCATCATGCAATTTGAATGAATTTGAACAAAGCAGGTTGAACAAAGCTCTGGAGACACACTCTTCAGTTTGCTGTCATTTATTCCTCTACTCTTCCTGAATGTCTTCAGAGTTTTCGTTTTAGAGGCTTCAACATGTATAATGACGCCATTGGGGAATAGATTTTGCCTTTATTCTCCTCCATGTTCTTTTGAGGTCTTTCAAGTGAAAGGTACAAAAAAGGCATTAACAATCTGGCATTGTTTTTATTGCTTGACAAAGAAAAGAATGTATTTTAATTTTTCCTGTGTTTCAGGAATGGTTAAGCAAGCTGTTTACATCTACACTGAGTCACTTTCAGCAGACCTCTGTGAACAAAGAATTGTAAAGACTGTTCTAGAGAGAAATCAACACAGTTCAACCAAGCCAGCCTGTATATGTACTTTTTTGCCCCTCCACAAGCCAGCTTCTTTCAGTTAATGCACCTTTCAAAAGCAGTGTGTATAAATCATACACTATGAGTAACAGCACATAAAAAGATAAATTTGATAACCCACGGTTTGGCTCTGACTCTGTGGATTTGGGATATGGCATTTACCTTGATTCCTACCTGGTGGCATTACATCCAAGCATAAAACTTAACAGGGGGGGTGCATAAAATTGTTAATGTCAAGAGATAATTCTAAAACCAGCACCATAAAACTATGTTTCTCAGTCACCGTAGATGATGTGTTCTCTTTATTTGGAGCTTCCTTTAGAAAATGGATCTGTATAATCATGAAGGCAGGCCAAAGGAAAGCAGTTTGCTTTCTCTGAACTGGAAGGCAAACAATGAGTCTTTTCAAACCAAAAAAGAGTTTTCACCTACAGACTGAGAAAATGGGAGTAATTCATATTTCACTATCACTATCAGATCATAACAAAATTTGACTGATTTTGAGGCCAACTTACCTCTGGATTATTTTCCTCTCCCTTAAGGAAGATGAGCTCAGGACCCAGTGCTAACATACTATCCAGGTGGATCACATAAAGAGAGAAAGCTGATTTATGCTATGGTATTAGTATCTCACATGTCACTCAACTAGGGACATGGCTCTCAACTAGCTGTGCATAACAATGACCAAAGGAGCTTTTAAAAAATTATAATGGCTGGACTTCACCCCAAACTATTTGAATCAGACAACTCTTGAGGATGCTGCCTGCACGTAAGTTTTTTTAAGTTTCACACATGATTCCAATGGGCATCTAGGTTTGAGAAATATTGTCCTAGAGGAATTAGCAATGGCAAATTAGACCATAATGCCTGATAAAAAAGGATGAAAAACAAAATGGTAAATTTGGATCCCTCACGCACTAGATGCTAGTGTAGTAAATCCTTCCATTACCCCTCAAACACTGCTAGATTGGTAAGCAGCACTTAGAATTGAAATCAGTCCTAGAAGTCAGAGGTTACGAAGAACAAAGGGGAAAGGTATTGGAGGTTTGCATGTAGTACCAAGCATGAGAACTTTATTTCCACAAAGATATTGTTAATTATATAGCATTAGAGGTGTTCTTTTTTTTTTTTAATACAGTTTTAAATTTATTTATTTATTTATTTATTTATATTTTTGGCTGTGTTGGGTCTTCGATTCTGTGCGAGGGCTTTCTCTAGTTGCGGCAAGTGGGGGCCACTCTTCATCGCGGTGCGTGGGCCTCTCACTATTGTGGCCTCTCTTATTGCGGAGCACAGGCTCCAGACGCGCAGGCTCAGTAGTTGTGGCTCACGGGCCTAGTTGCTCCGTGGCATGTGGGATCTTCCCAGACCAGGGCTCAAACCTGTGTCCCCTGCATTAGCAGGCAGATTCTCAAACACTGCGCCACCAGGGAAGCCCCCAAGAGGTGTTCTTTATGTTCTGGCCAGAATTTGCTTTGGAAGTAAGGAAAATCATGTTACCTTACAAATGCTCTTAATTGTCATGTAGAATTTCTGCCAGCATATAAGGCTAGTGATAAATTGAACATTCGTTGACGTTCATTCAATACAGGTTTTTTGGTTTTTTTTCATCTTGTTTTATTTTCTAGGCTGGAGGATGCTTTAGGGGGTTTGTAGTTTGAGAGGAAGGGGTTGGTGAAGAGGGAGTAATTGCAAATACAAGAAAAGGACCCACTAATGGAGGGAGAACCCAGGAAAGATAGGAGTCAATAATTTAAGGAATATTACTAGGTCATAAAAAGAATGAAATATTGTCATTTGCAGCAACATCGATGGACCTAGAGATTATCATACTAAGTGAAGTAAGTCAAAGACAAATATTACATGATATCACTAATATGTGTAATCTAAAAAATAATACAAATGTACATATTTACAAAACAGAAACAGACTCACAGACGTAGAAAACAAATTTGTGATTACCAAAGGGGAAAAGGGTGGGGTAGGGATAAATTAGGAGTATGGGATTAACAGATACATACCACTATATATGAAATAGATAAAAAACAAGAACCTACTGTATAGCACAGGGAACTATAGTCAATATCTTGCAATAACGTATAATGGAAAAGAATCTGAAAATCCTTTTCAGAATTTTATATTTTAAATATAAATGTATTTATATTTACTTCTTTTATATTCAGATATATATATTCAGATATATATATCTGAATCACTTTACTGTATACCTGAAACTAATACATATTTTAAATCAACTATAGTTCAATAATAAATAAGTAAATAAAACTTAAGAGTACAGTTGGATGAATAGCCTTTGAAAAAGTAGAGACACCTCCTCCTCTGAGACAGGAAAAAAAGAAATAAGAATGAGGAGAAACATGTGACCTTACAAGAGTGGAATACAACTAGAGTTTACTCCAGATTCCCTTATATTTCTATAAAGCAAGTAAGGGTTAATTATTGAGAGACTTAGAGGTAAGGCTAACAGACTTCAGAAGAGACATGAACTTTTGAGAAAGAGAATATTTTGAGCAAGAATCAAAACGATTGCCAATTGTGCCACAGTTAGAATTTAGAAATTATAGACTTTTGATGAATATACTGTAAGGTTATGCATTCTTTCTCACACTGTTTAGGAGCACTGAGGCAAGGATGAAGAAAGAGTTTAGCTAGCTTGATCCAGGGCTGGAGATTGAGGCAAGTGGTGTACTGAAAATTCAAAGTTGAGAAATAACTATGGGCACTAGTGACATGAATTCCAAGCTGAAAGTGGAAGGAAATGGTACGAAAGTGAGTAAATGGAAGAGATAAGGAAACAAAAATGTCTTAGTGGGGTTATGTTCCTTCACTGGAGACAGGGAGACATATGCTTGTATTGTATATCCTAAGGGTATGCTTGTTTGGGGAATAAGGAGAAAAATGTGGCTTGCAGGCTTCAGGAAAGAAGCTGTAGTATAAGTCATTCCTTCCAGTTTGGAAATGCAAAAACCAAAGAACAGAGGATATTCAAATTCATTATCATTAAAAAGTACCATGTTCTTGGATTGAAAGAACTAATATTGTTAGATGACCATACTACCCAAGGCAATCTACAGATTCAATGCTATCTCTATTAAAATACCAATGGCATTTTTCACAGAACTAGAACAAAAATTTTTACAATTTGTATGGAAACATGAAAGACCCCAAATAGCCACAAGAATCTTGATAAAGAAGAACAGAGCTGGAGGAATCATGCCCCCTGACTTCAGAATATACCACAAAGCTACAGTCATCAAAACAGTATGGTACTGGCACAAAAACAGACACACAGATCAATGGAACAGAATAAACAGCCCAGAAATAAATTCACGCACTTATGGTCAATCTATAACAAAGGAGGTAAGAATATACAATGAAGAAAAGACAGTCTCTTCAATAAGTAGTGTTGGGAAAACTGGACAGCTACATGTAAAAGAATGAAGTTAGAACATTTTCTAAAACCAGATACAAAAATAAACTCAAAATAGATTAAAGACTTAAATATAAAACCAGAAACCATAAAACTCCTAGAGGAAATCATAGGCAGAACACTCTTTGACATAAATTGTAGCAATGTTTTTTTGGATCTATCTCCTAAAGCAAAGGAAATAAAAGCAAAAATTTTAAAAATGGGACCTAATTAAACTTAAAAGCTTTTGCACAGCAAAGGAAGCCATTGACAAAACAAAAAGACAACCTACTGAATGGGAAAAAATTTTTGCAAATGATATAACTGATAAGGAGTTAATATATCCAACATAATATAAACAGCTCATACAACTCAACATTTTTAAAAAATCTGATTAAAAAATGGGCAGAAGACCTGAATAGATATATTTCCAAAGAGGAAATGCAGATGGCCAACAGGTACATAAAAATATGTTCTACATCACTTATCATCAGGGAAATGCAAATCAAAACCACAATGAGATATCACCTTACATCTGTCAGAATGGCTATCATCAAAAGTCTACAAATAACAAATGCTGACAAGGATGTGGAGAAAAGGGAACTCTTGCACACTATTGGTGGGAATATAAATTGGTACAGCCACTATGGAAAACAGTATGGAGGTTTCTCAAAAAACTAAAACTAGAACTACCATATGACCCAGCAATTCCACTCCTGGGTATATATTTGAAAAACCAAAAACTCTAATTCAAAAAGATACATGCACCCCAGTGTTCATACCAGCATTATTTACAATCGCCAAGGTATGGAAGCAACTTAAATGTCCATCAACAGATGAATGGATAAATAAGGTGTGGTATATCATATATCAAATGGAATATTACTCAGACATAAAACAGAATGAAATTTTGCCAGTTGCAGCAACATGGATGGACTTGGAGGGCATTATGCTAAGTGAAATAAGTCAGACAGAGAAAGGCAAATACTGTATGATATCACATACATGTGGTATCTAAAAAATATAACAAACTAGTGAATAAAACAAAAAAGAAGTAGACGCACAGATATAGGGAACAAACTAGTGGTTACCTGTGGGGAGAAGAAAGAGGGAGGGGTAACATAGGGGTAGGGGAAAAAAAGGGTTATTATGGAATTGTATGAAATCATGTATGTGAAACTGCTGAAAATTGTAAAACACTGTGGAATTTAAAGAATCATTCAATAGGAGAAAGAAAGAAAGAAAAGAAAGGAAGGAAGGAAGGAAAGAAGGAAAGAAGGAAGGAAGGAAGGAAGGAAGGAAGGAAGGAAGGAAGAAAGAAAGGAAGGAAGGAAGAAAGAAAGAAACCAGCATGAGAATATCTGCTTCAGTATGTTAACTTGCAAAATTCAGATCATCTTTCTGTGTAAGATAACTAAAATAACTGGAAAAAATATAAAAACCATCTCTTTAAGACTATCCAAGACCTAACAAGATAGTGAGGAGTTGCCAGTCTGGAGAAGTCTGGAACTCAGGGAGGTACACCAACACTAAGGACTATTTTTGCCCTGGAGGCATTTGTGGCTCTGGAATAATTAGCTAAGTTCTGTTTCTGGCATTCTCCTGGGTCTAGGAGGACAGAGATCAGAATCCAGAGCCCAAAAAGGGTAAATCAACATCCACTTTGGACTATGCGGAGCCCTACATAAAGGACACCCTACATCAAGGACACAGGACAAAAATTCCAGAATTAACCACGCTCCCATAGCAACTGTTGCCGTGGGCTCTCCTAATCTAAACCAGACAGCGCCCCCACCCCATATTAGGCAAAATAATCACCATGTAGTAACCTTGTAGCATCTTGACCAATCACCTAATGCCATCCTGCCAGCAGGAATTTTCTTTGTCTTGAGGCTATAAAAGTTGGCTACTAGCCCACAAAGGGGGCCGGCTCTCCCTGGTCTATGAGGAAGTCGGCCCGCTGTATTTGAAGCACCCCTCACTAACTCTGCTCTTTGTTCTCCATAAACTCACTCTTTTCTAAAATACTTCGTGTCTGGAAATTCTTCTTCCAACCTGCGTGCAGACATGACAGACTAGGACTCCTAAGAGGTATCCTAAGAGTAAGTTTGAAATAAACCAGTCTTGCAAAAATCTATCATCTTCTTTCACGTCAATTGGGTGGCTCTGAAAACCTCAATTTTGGAAATTACATTATGTAGTCCTAAACATCTAAATGACCTTAGACACCTGGAAAGAGCAAAGAAACTCTTCCCTGGAGGAACATAATAGCACCCTAGGCCTCAAATTATTGCTACAAATAAAATTTCAAATATATGAAAAGACAAAACACCATTAGAGAAAACCAATAGAAACAGTCCTATAGGAGCTCCACATATGGAATTACAGGGCACAGACTAAAACAGCTATGTTCACTGTGTTCAAGGAGATAAAAGCCAAGTAAAAATGTTGGCAGGGAAATGAAAACTATAAAAAGTGATGGACTGTACGTGAAAAAGAA